>NC_056729.1:717117405-717279905 GCF_019279795.1 Protopterus annectens
CAGAATGGCTGATGAAAATGATTCCCTAATTGTCATACTTATGTCATAGCCTTTAGACAGTGTTACACACTCAGCAAGTGTACTGATGGAATCAAACACCCCACTCCAGGTACATAATTCTGCAGACAGAGACACTGGCTCACAGAGTCAAATAGATGAGGGCATTATATTGCAGATGTTACAGGGTGGGACAGCATGCATCTCAAAACCAGTGTTTGCTAAACCAAAGAAACACCTTCAGAAGATGCTACCATCTCACAAGTAGCAGTGTTAGCAGTGTCCAGTATAATGCCTGTGTAAAGGGGTGCCAGACAAAGGCACATATCTCAGATAGTTCCAGACATACAGAAAACCTTGCCTGCCCAAGAGCGTATGTGCTGGGACATCATTGTAGTGCAGTCTGCTACCACAGAGAGTCATCTAGAGATAGTCAGAGTACTGCAGGACGTACATGAGGATTTCCACCAGTATACGGGAGGTATAAAGAGCAGGGATACTGCCATAATTACACTCATGAGCAGTATGGTGGCACATGTAGCAGCCATTTCCTCCTCCATATGTGCACTAGCCAGGACCTGCCAGACTCAAGTTGTGGAATGAGGCAAGGGCACTGTCTAGATACATGGGGCTGCACATCATGTGCTTCTCAGGAAATTGCTAGAAAAATTAGGATGTAACACACAAGAAGGCAGGCAGCCCTCGTCAGCCTTCATCTACAGATAGCAGTACCTCACAGTCAAAGTCTAGGTCACACAGCACTGTGAGATCAATGCCTGTAGAATTAGCTGCATCCAGTAGGTCACATCATCACAGGAAGTCAGCAGCAAGCTCATGTGCCAGCACTTCCTCATGATCATGGGCACCATCACCCATTCTATCCTTAGGGGACATTGTGTATGACACATATGACATGTAAACTATACACTGGAATTGATGTCAACAGAGTTTATAGTCATTTCGAAGAAAACTCAATTATGACAATAGAACTAAAGGGCAATAAAGACAGTCATATCAAACAGGATCATTTGTTGTTAAATAAAGTTATAGTGGAAAAATGTAAAAAGGGAAAGAACCTAAGCATGACATGGATTGACTACAAAAAAGCATTTGCCAGTATCCCACATTCATGGATAAAAGAGTACTTAAAATGTATAAGATATACCCTACATTGATAAACTACATCACAGCAACCATGAAACAGTGGCAAACCACTTTGTAGTTAAGCTATGATAAAGAACAAATTATTATTCCAGGGATAAAAATCCAAAGCAGGATATTCCAGGGTGACTTTGTCACTGTTCTTTTTTTGCCTTGTCCTTAACCCATTAAGCTGTCTGCTTAACAGCTTAGGCCATGGCAATAATTTGGCTCCTAGAAAACAACAAAGTATAAATACCTCTCATGTTCTCTTTGTTGATGATTTAAAACTGTATAGCTCATCAGATGAGGAACTGAAAGCACAACTGCAAGTTGTCAAAACTTTTTCAGATGATATAAGAATGTCATTTGGCCTTGATAAATGTGCAAAAGCAACCTTTAAAGTGGAAAAGCTGCAGTATCAGGAAAACATCAGTTTGGGACAAGAATGTGATATAAAAGAACTTGATCAAGAGGGAGTATATAAATATTTGGGAATTGATGAAGGATCAAGAATAAAACATGAACAAATGCGAATAAAACTTAGCAAGGAATATTTTAGAAGACTTAAATTAATTCTGAAAACAGAGTTGACATCTAGGAACAAAATTCAAGCTATAAATCAATTTGTTTTTCCTGTCCTAACTTACAGTTTTGGAGTAATTGACTGGTCCCAAAAGGTGTTGGGTAGATTAGATAGAAAAACAAGAAGGATACTTCATGTTCATCGAATGATTTATAAAAATCAGTGCATACCAAAAATGATATATTCTCCATTCTCCATATGGGCCTCCTTGAAATTGATTATATGTATAGATTTGCAATTGTGGGACTCCACACATATCTGCTGACCTCACAAGACCCAAACATGGTGAAAGTTTTGAAACATGAGGAGAATAAATCTAAGATGACTTCCCTGCTTAGTCTAGCATAAGCATATCGGCGTCAATCAGGAATGGAAATCAAACCAGAAGTAGATAAAAATCAGGCAGCAACTGAATCTCCTAAAAAGCAAAAGAAAGAAAATAAGGTGAAGGATAAAATGAGAAGGCAAGATATGTGGAAAATACATAAATACAGCTGCAAGTATAGAAAAATCCTGGAACAACCTCGTGCTGATCAGAATTGAATGCAGAAATGGTTAAGGAGAGGTGAATTCCAACCAAAAGATGAAAGGTTAATATTGGCGGCCCAAGATAGTGGGCTAGGTACACATTGGTTTACAAATTCCATTGAACATGTGGTGCAGCGGTAACATTGTTGCCTCACAACAAGAGGTTCTCCCATTCGATTCTCGGCTTGGGTTGGGAGTGCCTTCTGTGTGGAGTCTGCATGTCCTCCCCACGGTCGAGTGGACATTCGAAAGACATGCGTTGAATGGACATGCCTTCGTTGAATGTTGGGCATCAAGCTGGCATCTCGACACCATAAAAAAAGCAACTGTCAATCATTAGCGGACCGGAGTTCCGCTGTGGCGACCCCTAACCAGGGAAAGCTGAAAGACAAACAACAACAAAAACATGTGAGAGAAACAAAAAATGTAGGTTTTGTAAAACAGAATTGGAAACAGTTGCACACCTTGTTGCTGGTTGTGACACACTAATGGTAGTAGGACTGTATATTGAAAAGCATAATAATGTGGAAAGACTTTTGCACTGGGGATTGTGCAAACATTATGGTAATGCAGTGGCTGAAAAACACTGGAAACATGAGCCACAAAGCATCTTAGAAAATGATAAAGTCTACATCACATGGGATCACCCATTACCAACATTTCAAAAGATAGATGCTAGAAAACTGGATATAGTGGTCCATTAAAAGAAGACAAAAGTAACATTGATCATTGAAATTGCTACACCCAGTGACTACAGTGTCTTACATGCAGAGAGACACAAAGTCATAAAATATCAGGATTTGAAGGCAGAAATGAGAGCAATGTGGAAAAAAGATGCCCAGAAAGTTCCAATAAGTAGTAGGAGCAACCAGTATTATAAAAAAGAATCTGCAATCATATTTAGATATGTTACCATGTAACCCCATACAAATTGCAGAAGGGGTCATTACTGGGCACATTGCGGGTGCTGCGAAGAGCACTTCTGGTTGACATCAAAGATTGAAACAATACTAATTTCATGAATTTAATCATACTTTGACTTAGGAATGGGATCCATTCCATTATGGTATTAGAAACCCAAAAGATTTGGAGAAATTAAAAGAGGGAGAGACCTATAATACGTCAGGGTGCACAATGCTCCTACTGAAAATATCACGAGGTACAATTGAGCAGCATCTGTTTTAAATGACTAGTGTTCATATCTCTCACCCTCTTAGTGCATAAAATCTGGACAAAGCCTAAAATAATGTGGGGAGAAATGCACAGAAATAGGGACACATTTTAAATATGGCTTTTATAAACTTAGAATGTTGTTAGAATAACAATAACAGGATTTGTGTTAATATGCATTTTCTGATGGATATTATAGCTGCGGTAGTGGTGCTGCGGTAGCATTGTCGCCTCATAGTAAGACGTTGTCCTGTTCGATTCTCAGCTAAAGCGTCTTCTCTGTGGAGACATGCGTAAATGGGCGTACCTTCATTGAAGGTTGTACATCAGGGCTGGCAACTCGGTACGTAAAAATCTACTGCCAATCATTAGCGGACCGGAGTTCCGCTGTGGCGACCCCTAACTGGGAAAAGCCGAAAGATACAACATTAAGTCTGAAACACAAATTTATGCTGTTATGTACTGACTTCAGTGATTTGACTCCTCAGTGATTTGTCCGAAAACCACAAATCTGAGGAACAGATCAAAAATATGAGGCAAAAATCTAGACATTCTGCAAAAATTAAAAAACAAAAAAAAACTAGGAGAAAAGTTAGAAAAAAGAGAGGTATCTGCAGACTACAATGTACAACGGTACTGAGGGCTTATTATGCACAGGGGATGTATGTTTACAGTAGTACTACTGTACTATTGTGCCATTGTATTATTACAGTAGTACTACTACTGTACTATTGTGCTATTGCATGATTACAGTAGTACTACTGTACTATTGTACTATTGTACTAGTGTGCTATTACATGATTACAATAGTACTACCGTACTATTGTACTATTGTGCTATTGTATTTAAATTAAAAACAAACATTTTCAAAGGTGGCAAGTTTTCTTACACCCACACTTTACTTATTTATTCTCACCTTGAGCTTTCTCCATCTAAAAAAGAGCAATCATTCTTAAACCATGAAAACAATGATATCTCTTTCTCTTTTATTTGTCACTATCTGAGGTACATTATTAGCAAAAATTCAAGCATAAATGTGTTATGATAAATGGTAATCAAACTGAGTATGAATTAGCAAAACATTGCAATATCACATTTAAGCAAACAGTAAACTCTGAATAGAGCTTGAGTACCACAAGGTAAATCAATGTTGATATATGCCACAGCATTTGGGATCTATGTTGATTGACTGACATTACTTCAATTGGAAGTTAATTTGACTGAAAATATTATGTTGAAAAACTCAGAGGTATTTTTTTGTGGGGGGGCAAGCCCCTTGCACTCCTCATGTGGGGGACAACCCTCACAATGACAATTTCCCATTGTCCAATGTACTGGAAGACTGGAGTTTGACTAGAGGCTGTTATTATCCTCAGTTGGAGGCATGTCCTTGTGCCTGCAGTGGGATTTTTAGGAAGGAAGGATTGTCTGCAACTTTCTAGAGTGAGGAGATCTAGAAAAAATATATAACTATGGGTGTGGTGTAGGAAGCCCTAGTGGGACACAAGTCCATTCACAACCTGCAACATTGTCATCTTAGCTGGACCAGGAGTCTGTTCTGTATTTGGCATTTTTTAAAAAATGGTTGAGACCATGAGTCTGTTCTGTATTTGGAATTTTTATTCAAACGGTAGAGAAATTCTTGAACATAGTCTCTGTATGTGAGAATGTATATTTCTTTAGAAATTTGCTTTGCAATCTTGAAAAGAGCAATTCATGAGCTGGATAAAAGCTATATTTTCATTTACCTCAGGATCTGACCTCATGTATAAAGAGGGACAGAACCATTTGACCTGACATGTAGAGGGAAATGGGCAACTTATTACCTTCTTGATATAACAAAGTACACAGTCATACAAACTTGTTGGAAGGGGTAAAACTTTAGGTACTCAAATGGTACTGCATTTTAAACTTCTAAGTTCTGAGGTGACTATAGCATTATCAATATCTATGTGATGCCTACCAGTTATAGGGGATCTGAATGAATGTCACAGTAATACATTTCAACTTGTTGCACACAAACACACTCTTATGTACAACTAGGCAAACACATACTTATCCACACACATATACTGCCCTTGACAAGTCTGTTCAAACACTAGTTATTTTCATGGACAGAGTGTCTCTAAATATAACTATTTTCTGGCTAGTTACTCCTTTTATGTAAAACGTAATTCAACTTATGCAGACTAAAACCTGTGAGATATCTTGTGAAGGATTCTAGCATGGATTATTTCATCTTGGCTATTCTCATTAAATCAGTGTTACAGTACAACTCAGACCATGCCAGAAGCAAAACTTGTCTTTTTCTTTCATAACAATTTTAAAAATGTCTTATGTGTTGTAAATTAATGGGACTATATAACTGTGTGTATAAAACTAGTTTCAAGAAATGGTAATGGCAGCGAAGCACTTTATCACATATGTGATTCTGTGTGTGTGTGTGTGTGTGTGTGTTTAAAATATGCATAATATTAAGAGACACAAACAGATCTGCTATGCCATTTTGCACTATTTGCTAACATTACCACATCCTGTTTTTGAAGAGCCACAGTTGGTAATTTCTTTGCTAAAATGCTTACCTATTTTTTCTTAAAGTGCTGGTACATCACTGCTGATTAAAAATGCAGTTTTTTAGTCAGAGGTAGACTCAGTACTTTATACCATGCTGTGCACATTCTCATTTGAATGTCTGGCCTTATTGTAATTGGTACCTTTACAGTCTTTGCTGAGTAAAACCCATGTCTGGAGTGCAGAACCTGAATGTTATCTGAAGGTGTTAGTGTTTAGTGTGTATATATTGAAATATGTCATGTATGGTTTTCAGGGGCAGAGATAAATGTTGTCAAGTATTAAGTAGTTGCACCACAGTAGCACCCAACAAAATATTAAATATGTTTTCATCTCTGTGTTGGTTTGTAAGTTTGACAGCAGATATAAATAAAAACCTGTACACATGTTTTTGACTCATAAGGATCTAATTACTCTTTTGCTGGGTCTTTTTTTTTGTTTGTTTCATCTTCATGTAACCAATTTACCAGTCAATAGAAATGAATGCATTGTGAAGAAGGTACAGGCCTTTCCTATAGACTATGGATTAGTTAGAGATGGTATATGGTTAGTGGACAACTCTCATTAATATACTCCATTGTTTTTAAGAGACAGTCAGTTAAAACAGGCTATGCAGAAGTGCTCTTCTTGGAGAATGCTCCCCTAGATAGATAAATTGATGCCCAGCTGACTAGATGGCTGCATGGATATAAACATCTTTTTCTGAATCCTTGGTACTTGTTTTTAAATTCATTTGTTGCTGGTTTCCAGGCCTTGTAGCAACTGTATAAGTGCATCTAGTGATTTCTTCACTTTTTATCTGTTTTAAGTTACTTTAGCAGTTTTTAACCAATACAAGTTCTTTTTGTTATCTGTATATGTTGTTTGGTCAGTTTAAGCATTTTGTTTTGATCAGTTTAAGGTATTCCATGTCCTCATTCACACCATATGACAGCTGGGATAAGTGTTCAGGCTATAAGCTATACGAGCTCTAAGTTTAACAAATTCTGGTTAATAGTTGCACTGCAGTTTGCTATTTAGTGGTCTAGCTGATAGAATTAAATCCAGTTATTTTTTCTCTGTATCTCTCTGGTGAGAGAAGTTAGGACCAGGCAACTCGAAGAGATTTGAGTGCTTGTAAACAGTTTGTAAATGTAATTGCCACTGGCTGTTGAGTTGTTCATACTTTTATGTCATTGGCACTTGTTTTAATACCAGCATTCCTGCTCCGGGCTGTGCTGATTGCAACATGTACATTATTGTCACAAATGATTCAATGTGTTTGCCTAGTATCTGTGCTAGAGGTTGGCCTCGGCATCTGTGACTGGAATTATTCCAAGATGAGCTATATGATGATATTCAGTGCCCTTAGATACTTTTCTTCTAATAACTGGGGCTAGCCATTGCTGTCCATTGCTCTGCATGATTGCTGTGCCCACCAAGAAGTGTTAGTCATTTGTGTGGTGTTGTGATGGATCCTGTTTTTTTTAATGTGATGTACTGCAGTCTGCATCTCTCTAGCCCCCCAGCTGCTTGTTTTCTTCACTTAATAAGTACAAACTTGCATTCCAGCATTGCCCCAAAAATACCCACTCTTTTAGATAGTTTAGCATGAACACCATTCCACAAACTGTAATTAACCTCCAGTCATTACAAATAGTTTACCCTGTGCAGTTCTGCAAAATGTAAATTAAATTAAGCTATTTAGTCACATTTATCTTTCCTCTGTACAATGACATCTAATATTTTCAAAACTGGACATTAAAGAAGGTCAGAAAAATATTTGTTTTCTGTTGCCTGACAGTTGGTTTTATCAAGCAATGCAGAAACTGTCATGTGCTCACTGATAATGAGCTCTTAGGCATAAATAACTGTGTCTGTGAGACGTGGGAATACTTAGCTAATGTGGAGACATCTCTCTCACCTAAATCGCAAATCACATCTTCACCTTCAAGTCCAACTCCATCACACTTTCAATTAAATCACATTAGCATGTCATAATCTGAGGCCATTAAATATCTCTATTAACACCTCAAAGAACTAGTAAGAATGGGTCTCAGCAGAAATTCTCCAACACTTCTCCTCCATGCACTCCCACAGAATTGTCATCAAGAGTTAGATGGCTTCAGTCTTGTTCTCTTAAACACTCTTATTACAAAAATGTCTTAGTGAGTGGTGAGTTACTTGGTGCACATACATAATTTCCACTCACAAGAGTGGAATAAGCTAGGGTTACAGTCAATTACCTTTCAGTTGCCAGGATCCCTGACATAATAAGGGCTCTAAATATATTTTCACAGGCTAAAATGTGACTATAATATGGCAGGTGACCATGAAGGAATGAATGATAGGAAATAAATAGCTGGCCAGCTTTCTTGAAGGACTTGGTTCTGTCAAGGTGATACCTGAGTTGCATGTAGATATCCAATGTATGAAGAATCTGTTCTTTGTTTTCTGGCTCCAGATAAAAAATGGTGAGACTGATAGCTTGATTAAGAGTGAACTCCAAGACAACCATAGGCATGAATGTGGGGTTAGTCCACAGGGTTTTCTTATCTCTGTAGAAATCCAGATAGGGTTCCTCCACCATGAGAGCTTGCAACTCAGGTATTAGCCTTGCAGATGGCAGAACAACAACTAAAACAGTTTTCCAAGTAATGATCCTCAACTTAGCCAAAGAGGCTGGTTCAAAAGGTGACAGTCAATTTCTCCAGTACAAAACTGAGAATCCAAGATGGATGAAAGAGGGGGATCTATAAGCAGACAAGCTGAAATGGCTACTAGTTGCACATTGATAAAGGCATACGAAAGGCCAGATGATAGTAGCTCACACAAATATTTAAGCAGCGGGGGTGCAAACTCCCTGATGGGACCCTGGTTATTGGCTAGGTGCCAACTAGAAAATCTTTTCCTTTTGCCAAGATGTGACTTTCTAGTAGCAGGCTTTCTTGCCTCCTTTAGTAACTAATGAACATCCTCATGAAAAAGGTGCCTAAAAGGTATCAAAACTGAATCATTCAGGTAGACAGTTGCAGTGGCTTGATGTGAGGGTGTATCAAATGCCCCTTTTCTTGTATGAGTAGACCCAGTCTGTGATGAAGTTTGTGGCAATTTGCTTGGTGTAAAAGGGAGTTATCACAATGGTTTTGGTAAACCTTTCTGGATCTTCAGAAGAACCTTGGATATCAGTGCAAAGGATGGAAAGGCATATTGAAACATCCCTGCCCAGGGAAAAAAGAGAGTACCTGTTTCCCAAGTTCGGTTGCAAGGATACTGGAACAGAATTTGTTTAGTTGCCTGTTTTGAAAAGAGGCAAACATATCTACTTGAGGTGTTAACACATCTGGAGAAATTTGTGCAATACCTTGAATTAAGTTTCCACTCATGAGGGTCTATCCAGAATCTGCTGAGTTTGTCTGCTACTATGTTTTGCTCATACATATGCAAGAGGCCTGAATGGTTATACAGAGTGTTAAAGAGCTAACTTCCAAGCCAACATTACAAGGTGGCAGAGATGGTGTGACTTGGGACCCGCTTGCTAAAGTACCACATCAATGTGGTGCTGTCTGTAATCACCTGAAGAAGTCCTGATTGTCAAAGGTGATTTAAGACTTTTACAGCTTGAATCACTGACAACATTTCTTTGATATTTATGTGCTTTTATCTATCTAAATTTTCCCATAGACCTTGTACTTTCACTGTCATAGATATTGCACTCCTAGTGAAATCTGAGGATTCTGGCAAGACTGATTGCTTTGAGGTACAATATGAGAAAGGGTGTCATGGATTGAGAGCCATCTAATCCCTCCACCACTGTAGTTATAGCTTTACAAATCCTAGTTCTGTAATTTGAAAATATAGGGGTGAAAATGCTGGGTCCACCTATTTTTCAGGAACCACTAAATATTTCTCATGTACAGTCTGGGATCATAGAAAACATAAGGGCTAGAATTGGGAGGAATTATCTATCTTAAACCAGAGTCACATGAGAAAAGTTCAGGAATACTTCTTGATAAGTTTCCACTTTAAATTGAGATAAAAAGGCTTTTTGTATGAGAGTGTTTGTAAGGCACCTTAAAAACATAATTGTGTGTGACAGACTCAGAAAGAATTTCTCTTATTTTTATCTGAAATCCCTTTGTTAAGGACTTCTGACATCTTTGCAAAAACCTCTGCACAAATAAGCAAGTCTTCTAAATAAGGAAAATGCGGATATATTGCAGTCTGCAGTGAGCCAACACAAGAGCTAGGCCTTTTGTAAATACTCTTGGTGCAGTAGATAGCCCAAAGGGTAATGTCAAGAAATGATAAAGTTACCCAGATACTCAAAATGTTTGGAATCTCCTGAATCAGTATGCTATTGGAATGTGATAATGAGTATCCTTGAGGTCTGAGGTAACCATAGCATAGTGATGTGGAAGAAGGCTAACAATGATTGGAGTGTCAACATCTTGAATTTTGGAATTTTCCCACAGAGATTGAAGAAAGAGAGATCTAAAACTGATCTCCATGAGTCCTACTTTTTATGGACTAGAATGATGATGGAATGGAATAAAATCCATTTCCTAAGTGGTCTGCAAGAACATGTTCTATGACACCTACATCTAATGTGTGGGAGGACTTGAGGAAACAACCCTGGTTTTGAGGGTGAGGGAGAAAAAAGGAGGAGAATCTATCCATTGCCAGCTATAACTCCTCCTAAATTGTCTGACACTAAACTAGAGTAGTGAGGGACAGATGATTTGAAAGTAGAAGGGAAACAGGGGTATGAGAAGGGGGAAAGGTGACCAGGACTCTGGCACAGTCATTTGGAAGCTGGTGTCTGAATCTTTTTTTGGGGAAATTCCCTTGTTTTTGGGGTTTGGGGTTATTACCCTTCTTCCATTTTTTTCTTTTGTGTCTGCTTGATGTTCTTCATGTTTCACTGTTGCAATCATCACATTTGGGTTATCTGCCTGCAGGTAGCCCACAGCCAGCCAGAATACCAGAGTCTTGGATTCCTGCGTCGGATGCTGTCTCTTCTTCCATGACGTCAGGTCATCAGGGGTATAAAACATGCAGCAGATGCCATTACATCAGTCTTTCTTGCTGCATGCTGCCTGAAGCAGAAGCAGTTCGTAAGTATCGGTCGGCCAACTCCTGAAATTTTCGTTTTCAAGTTTCAGAACCAAAGTCTTCAAAAAAAGCTAAGTACCCCACTGGGGATCCTTTTTCTTGCTCTTAACCGATGTCAGTAAAAGGTAATGATTGTAATACCTGTGGAAAGCAAATACCTCATAAAGATTTTCATTCATACTGCATTCCTTGCTTAGGTCCAGACCACGACATCCCTCGCTGTCGGTTTTGTGCCTTGTTCAACCCCCAAACTATTCATCATCGGGCTATATCTGCAGCAAATTATTTTGGTACTCGGTATAATTATCCAGAAATGGCTTCAGTAAGACATCCAACTACTGATATTCCGAAAAAATGTAAGGATAAAGACAAAGACAGACCGCATATGTCCAAAACTGCCGACGATGCTTCCATTAAGCTAGTCGCCAGTTCACTGGTACTCAGTGAGGCGCTTTCGCAGCCTCTGATACCTGCTAACTCAGATTCGCAGGCCTCTACTGTGACTCATTCGGAGTCCGGTATGCTGCGAGATGCTTCTTCGACTGTGGAACCTGCAGATGTCTCTACCTTGGATGAGTCCAGAGCCGCTGTGCAGGCACCGGCTTCTGAGTGTGTATTCAGGCCTACAGACTTGCATTTTAAACCGGCATCTTCTTCATCCAGGCCTAAAACTTGACCCACGCCTAGAAAACCGATGTCCAAACCGCATGCTCAAGCCCATATGCCTAAAAAACAAATGCTTAGAATGGCTGAAGACCTTATTACCTTAATTAGGGGAAGCCAGCCTTCCCCCTCTAAGAGACCTAGAACTGATTTTCCTTCTGATTCTTCTGATTTGGAATCTGATATTTCTGTTTCTTCCGATTACCAGGATTTGCCCTTATCTACTTATGAGGATTCTGATGCAGATGATTCCATTCCCTCTGCTTCCCCTCCAGAAGATTTTTCTTTTGGTGATACCTTACACACTCTCAGGGAGCAGTTCTGCTGGGAAAGCCAGAATTACTCTGACTAAAAAAAGAGGCTTATGGAATTCTTACTCCTCCCTCAACACAGGCCTTTAGCTATCCCTCCTGTTCTGGACATTGTAGATGATGCTTTCTTGGAATCTAGCCTTTCCCCAGACACTTTACCTCCAGCTCCAGAAAACCTGACAGTTATTACAGAGTACCTGACTCTCACAAGTTCCTCTTCAAGAATCCTACTGCGGATCCAGAGACCATGTCCCAAGGATCAAAGGGCATTAAGGCTACTGCTGCCAAAAACCCTACCCCTTCTGATAGAGATTCTAAACATATGGGGTAAGTAGGTATATACTTCTGCTACTTTGGCCATTAGGGCTTTAAATTGCCAGTTTCTTATGTTAAAGTACCAGCAGCATATTATGGGACTACTTAAACAGAAAATTATGTTGATTCCTAACTGTGCTGAACACAAGGAATTACAGGATTTAATGCATTCTGCAGAACAAGTTGGTAAACATATTTGCAATGTGGTTTTGACTCTTTAGAAGCATCTTACAGGGCTGCTGTCACTGGGTCTGTACTTAAAAGGCATGCTTGGCTTAAGGAGCAAAACTTGCCAGATCATGTTAAAGCTAAATTGATGGATGCACCCTTAAACCGAGACTGCCTGTTTGGCAACAAAGCATTAGAAGTCCTCAAAAAGGTGGAGGAAAATCCTAAATCTATGCAAACTGTTAAAGATTTCCTGCAATACAGCCTCCCAGATTTAGTAGGCATTGGCCTTCAAAGAATTGGTCCTTTCCAGCCTCTTCCAGGCCTTCTCAGTCCAAACCCAGGAACAGCAGACAACCTAGGTTACAGTCTCAAGCTACGCACAGGCCTAAGCAGTGGGGAGCTCCCACTTCCAAAGCAGGGAGTAGTAAGACACCTCCCTAGGGAAAAATGGCACAATGACTTAACCTTAACTCTTCCAAGCCCTGCTCAACTGCCTGCTCCCTTAGGGGGAAAGCTCGCCCTGCATGCAAAAAACTGGGAACTCATTACCCATGACAAATGGGTTTTGAATATAATTTCCCAAGGATACAGATTCCACTTCCACACCCTACCAACCCCAAATGGTTGGCCAGACCTACCCCCAAATCAGTGGACAGAAGCTCTACAGCAGGTTCTCTCTCTTCTAAGTATCAGGGCTATTCAACCTGTCCCAACAAAAGAAAGGGGACAAGGTTTTTATTCAAGACTTTTCCTGGTACCCAGAAAAGACAGCTCCTGGCGTCCTATCCTGGACCTCTCTATTCTAAACACTCTTTTGGTAATCCCAAAATTCAAAATGCTAACACTTCAACACCTGCTTCCTATGCTAGTCAAAGATGCCTGGTTGACAACCATAGACTTAAAGGAAGCTTACCTCTACATTTCAATAAGGGAATATTGCAGGAAATACCTATGCTTCAGGGCAGGCTCCATGCACTATCAGTTCTCTGCACTTCCCTTTGGCTTATCTACTGCACCCAGGGTATTCGCAAAGTGTCTAGCTCCCACCATTGCATTTTGCAGGTAGAGAAATATTCAAATATACCCATATTTGGACAATTGTCTGATTCAGGCAGAAAGCCAGGACTTGCTATTAAAACATTTGGCATTCATAAAGAAACTTCTAACCTCACTGGGGTGCACCATAAACGAAAAGAAATCTCACCTAGTACTCTGCCAACAGATTGTATTTCTGGGAGCAAGCTTGAACACAACTTCCCAGATGGCTTTCCTCACTCCAGAGAAACAATCTTATTTAACAACCTACTTCAAACTACTGGCCACAAAGACCCAGCTATCTGCAAGGAAAATTCTGAAAGCCCTGGGGTCCATGGCCTCCTGCATTCTACTAATTCCACATGCAAGACTGCATATGAGGAAACTACAATGGTATCTAAAAAGCCTATGGTATCAACATTCTCAGGACTTGGAATCAATGATTCCTATCATTCCTTGTATAAAGACAGAGTTCCTTTGGTGGGCAGAGGCCTGCTACCACAACAAGGGGCTCCCTTTCTCTGTAACCCCTGCCCCCCAAACCCTAACAACAGACGCATCAGACTATGCATGGGGGGCTCACTTGGCAGGGCAGTGCATTCAGGGCAAATGGAACCCAAGACAGATGCACCTGCATATCAACCAAACAGAAATGTTAGCTATACATAATTCCCTGACAGCCTTCAAAGACCACATTCGTCCAGGACAATTATTGGTAAATACAGACAACACCACAGTTATGGGGTACATAAACAAGCAGGGGGGAACCCACTCATACCCTCTCTGCAGACTAGCCATGGCTCTGTGAAACACAGCCTTGAGCTACAAAGTGCACCTACAAGCTCAGTTCCTGCCAGGCAAGCTAAATTCATTGGCAGATGACCTAAGCAGAAATCTCATGGACCCACACGAATGGAAACTGGAACCAAAAATATTCAACCTCTTGAGGAACAAATGGGGGACTCCAGAGATAGACCTGTTTGCCTCCCCTCAGAACTACCAACTGGACAAATTCTGCACAAGGACTTCCTACAGTCAAGCTTGGAAAGTGGATGCCCTATCCTTTACCTGGGAAAGCTCTTGGGAAAGCCTCTTGGTTTATGCCTTTCCCCCCTGTCTCTCCTCTCGAAGGTTCTGCTAAAGATCAAACAGGACAAGCTAAGGACAATACTGATTGCACCAGACTGGCCACACCAGCACTGGCACCTCCTCTTGTGCAGTATGACACTGCTGGAACCATGGCACCTGCCTCAGACCCTTTCCCTGCTGTCTCAGCAGGCAGGCCAGATTCTGCACCTTCAGCTTCAAACCCTGAACCTTGCAGCCTGGCTAATTCCCTGAGCTCTCCAATAGCATCCCTCAGTAAGCATGTGCTAGATGTCATTCTGGAGGCAAGGAGGCCTAGTACTAGAAAATCCTATGCTGAAAAGTGGAAAAGATACTGTTCCTGGAGCCAGGCTCAGGGGATGGGCACATCAGTGCCCAGCTTACCTCATATACTTCAGCACTTAACAGAAATGCTCCATAAGGGCCTATCCTTCTCGTCAATTAAAATTCATGCCTCTGCCATTTCAGCACATTATAATACTGAACCACCCCTCTTCTCTCACCCCCTGCTAAAGCCATTCCTCAGAGGGGCCAAACATTTAAGACCCCGCTCCCAGCAGGGCCCCTGCTCCAGCCTCGGACCTTAACTTTGTATTGGAAAAGCTCACTCTCACTCCTTTTTAGCCAGCTGCAACTGCAGAGTCGAAATTCCTTTCTTGGAAAACAGCCTTCCTTCTAGCCATCACTTCAGCAAGAAGAGTGTCTGAATTACAGGCCCTCATGGCAGTGGAGCCCTTCATTATCTTCCATGATGCAGACAGGGTTTCCCTCAGGACCAATTATTCCTTTATGCCCAAGGTGGTGTTTAGTGTGGCCCTAAATCAGTCCATTCATTTGCCTACCTTTTTCCTGAATCCACAAAACAAAAGAGAACAAATACTGCACTCTTTGGACATGCACAGACAACTTAGAGTTTATTTGGACAGGACTAAGCCTCTCAGAAAATCTAAACAGCTGTTAGTTGGCTTTGCTGCAGGGGCAGAGGGGAAGGCCATTTCTAAGCAAACCATTTATGAATGGATAGCCCATTGCATTAATTTCTGCTATAAGCACCATGGAAAACCTCCCCCACAGGGGATAAGATCTCATTCCACCAGGGCTGCAGCTACCTCTACAGCCTTTCTCAGAGGAATCCCTACCAGGGACATCCCAGAAGCTGCTACCTGGAGCTCTGTACATACCTTCACCAAGCATTACCACATGCCTATTTTTTTCCAAATCCAGAGCTGGTTTTGACACTGCAATCTTGCAGGGCTTAATAGCTGGTGCTAATGCTCTCTAACTTCCTCCTCCCTTCCTTAGCTTTGGAATTCAACCCAAACATGATGACTGCAACAGTGAAACATGAAGAACATAGTACAGTTGTGTACACTTACCATAAATGTAGATGTTCGAGTGTATTCACTGTTGCAGTCCTGGTTACCCTCTTTCCAGCCCTCTGACTGTTCTTGGCTCTACTTTTCCTTCTTGTTTGGTGTATTTAACCTTTCTGGTGTATTTGCTTTTTGTTGGAGGTGTACCATAAAATATAATTGCATCCATTAGTGGGGGCACCTGATATCTGGGGCAAGAAAAACTGATGTAATGGCATCGGCTGCATGTTTTATACCCCTGACGACCTGACATCATGGAAGAAGAGATAACATCTGATACAGGAATCCAAGACTCTGGTATTCAGGCCAGCTGTGGGCTACCTGCAGGCAGATAACCCAAATGTGATGACTGCAACAGTGAATACACTCAAACATCTACATTCATGTTGTGTACACAACTGTACTTTATTAGGCTGTGTTCTCTGCTTATTCTGTCCTTTGAAAGGGCTAGAGGTTTTAGAAGGGAAGAATTTAGGGACCTGAAACTCCCTACCTTAATTTCCCTCTGTCATTTCATTGTTTGAGTACATGAGTAGCAGCACGCCCAAACAACACTTTTGAGTCTAGAAGAGAACACAAACATTTCTGACTTTAAATCATTTGAAAGGTTTTGATTATGTACCCAAAAATAAATTTCCTCAAAACAGCAGCCAAATCAGAAGCATTCACATATAGCTCTGTTATTGACCAGGAAAAATTCTTTCTGACTGTCCTAAAACAGAGAAACCAGAAATACTCTTTTAAATATAACCCTGTCCACTAAATGACAGCCAAATCCTGGAAAACAGTCCCTAGAGATAGTCACAGTAACTGAGAAATATCTACTGATATGCCATAAAACCTGAGATTCTTAAAGTGACATATTTCTGTTTACCACAAAAACAGTAAAACCACTAAAAATATTAAAAATATAATTTATATGTGAAGAAGAGGTCACCAGATGAGTTCTGATAGCAAACCGTGGCTGACTGCTACACTGGAAAAGTCTCAGAGATGCATCTACATGACAGCAAAAAAAAATTACTAAAGATCATTAGTCACCCTGGCTGCTTTTATACTGCAGTCCTTAACAGATTAGACTATAGGTGACTGTGTGGTAGGGGGGAATAGACATTTTGGACTCTGGCTGGGTGGTGTATCCTTGGCAGGATACAACCATAGGCTACTGCAGCAGTGAGAATGATGAACACCAGACATGCAGTAAATGGTAATGCCTTTTCATCATTGATTACAGTTGCAGCATGTGATTCTTCTCTTAACCCTTCCTTTACAAAAGACAGCTCATTTTATTTTTTAACATTTGTTTACCGGGAAAGTCTGACTTGGAACACAGCCAATTTTCAGTGGAGGCCCGTGGATAAATGCTCCAGACAAATGTCTTTGTAACGTGGGGAGAAACTGGAGTACCCAGAGGAAACCCACACAAACACAGAGAAGACATGCAGACTCCGCACAGAAGCTACTCCAGCTGAGAATAAAACTGGCGAACCTCTTGCTGTGAGGCGACAATGCCACCACTGCACCACTGCCCCATCCAGTGCCTAGCAGTGATTTTCTTCTGCTTTTAGTTTTTGGCAACCCCTTTACTTTTACCTTAGTAATTTCAGTCTCTTTATGTACCTGCTGATACAAAACCTGTTTCTTACTGGGCCCGTTTTTTAATCTTACATAGAGAAACACAAGACTCTTCAGGCTCCCTTTCTTCTCTTATTGAGTTTATCACTATGGGTCTCTTCCTCCCTGTCTCCACACACATACATCCTTCATTAAGTTTGACTGAGTTCCATATCATTCGCTGTATGTTCTTTTCTGTTATTTTTCTGTACTCATTTTTTTACTTAACAACTGTGGCTTTGTGGTATGAATCAGTAAAAGGTTTCTGACAGCAAACAGGTTTTTCTATCATATCCAGCCAGATCTAAATTTTTGCTCCTTTAGAAGATTCTGAATGTTGTTTCTTTAACAATGTGTGTGTTTAACAGTATCCAATTTTGAAAGGCTGTTTTTATGCAGAGTACAATATAAAATTTGTAATGTATTTCCAAAAAAGAACTGGATTAGAGAGCTAGTGACATCAGAAGGTAAGACAAACAGTGCGGGAGTGGCTATAATTATCAAAACCCAATACAAAGATAGGATTTTAGACTCCAAAGTGGATCCAAATGGGCGATGGTGTTATGTGATTTTATCGGATAATGCATTTGATAAACCTATCCTACTTTTGAATATATATGCCCCATGTAATGATCAACACAGTTTCATAGCATCATTATATCCAATATTAACACAATATGATGGTTATTATTTTGTTGTGGGTGGGGACTGGAATACCTATCAAAATCCAAAGTTGGATAGGTCTTGTCCACAAAGAGCATTTAATAAGCAGGCCGGGATAGCATTAAATGATTTTAAGGAAGATTTTCAATTATATGACCCCTTTTCTTATTCACAAGATATTAGTAATGCAAATAAATACACCTTCTATTCACCATGCCACAAAATGTGGGCTAGAATAGATTACTTTTTGATATCTAAAGCACTAACGAATTTAGAACCAGTGGTGGTTATACATACTCGTCATCTATTTCGTTAAAATTTTCTAAAGATTTAAAAGACACAAGAAGGCATAGGGGTTATAATCGGTCACTCAACCCAAATCTTTTAAGTAAAAAAGAGATAGCAGACAGAATTATAAAATATTTGAAAGAATTTACAGATAGCTTGAAGCTCCAAAAACATACTCCTGACATTGAATGGGCGACAGCTAAAGCTCAAATTAGAGGATTTCTTATACAAAAAGCCTCATATTATAAGAAAATTCATAATAGTGATATTCAAAAACTAGAAATAAGAATAAAACAACTTGATAATGAGCTGATTCAGAATTTTAACGCTCAAACTGAGGAGGAAATGTTGAAGCTTCAAAGGGATCTCTTTTTGATTCATAATAATAAATTAACACTTCAAGAACATAGGTGTTTAGTGAAATATGCTAATAATGTTCAAATACCATCAAAAGCACTGGCAAGGATTATAAATCAATCAAAAACAACTGGATATATTTCGGAAATACAGTATAACGACACAATATATTCTAAAACTGAGGATATTGTTGATGTTTTTGGGAAAATCTATACTAAGGTGTATGAGGGGAAAACTGATAGGTCTCTACATAACCAGAATAAAAGTTTTCCGCAAAAAATTAACTTTCCAAAATTAGAAGAGAGCCTGCAAAGTGACCTGATTAAACCTATTTCTAAAGAAGAAATAGTATATACAATTCAACATATGAAAGCACATAAGTCGCCAGGGCCTGATGGTATTACAGCTGAATTTTACAAAGAGTTTGCTGATAGTTTGGGAAAAGAATTGTCTCATGTATTTAATTATATAACTAAAAATAAAATTAGTGACCCCCACCTCAATCGTCAAAAACAATTTTCATACATAAAACCAATTCAGATCCCCTTAACCCAGATAATTACAGACCAATAGCACTAATGAATGTGGATATGAAAATTTTAACATCAATTATAGCATCGAGACTAAAGAAGGTTTTGATATATCTAATTTCTAAGGAACAAGCTGGATTTATGGCAACTAGACAAACTAGCGATAACACACTTACACTGCATAATATGATGACGTATGCTAAACAAAACAACTTTAATATCTATGCTCTTATAATAGATGCCCAGAAAGCATTTGATAGAGTAGACATACATTTTTTGTTTGATGTGTTACCCTATTTTAACTTGCCCCAAGAATTCATTCAGATACTACAAATATTATATAGTAATCCATACACTACGCTATACGTCAATAGGACTTATTCTAACAGAATACAGATTAAAAATGATACTCGTCAGGGTTGTCCCATGTCCCCCTTATTGTTTAACCTATATCTAGAACCCCTATTTTTATATATCAATCAAAATTTGTATCATAATGCACCAATAATTTATAGGAATAAAATATTAATGTCAGCATTTGCCAATGATCTTATTATTTATTGTACAACCCCAATTTCGGACAGTGAAAAGATATTAAAGCTCATAAACGAATTTTCGGTAGTTTCTAATTATAAAATTAACTTACAGAAAACAAATATCTTCCCGTTAAGTACCCCAAAACCTTTTTCATTAATGGCCCTGATGGAGAAGTTAACATGTAAAGAAAATATTAAATATTTGGGTATCAACTTCTCTACGGATAATAAGGACTTTTATAACAATAATGTTAAACGAGTATGGGAACACATAATAGCTGATTGTGACAGATGGAAGAATTTAAAACTACTGGTATTAGCAAAAGTATCAATAGTGAAAATGAATATACTACCACGAATGTTATATATATTTAGGTCTGCCCAATTATCAATTTCAAAAACAGTTTTTAAACAAATGCATAAAGATCTAGCTAAATTTATCTGGAACCCAAAAGGAACTAGAATATCTTATGAGAAATTAATGACCCCTAAAACAAGAGGGGGACTTAAGCTACCAAACTTTGAAGCATATTATTTGATTGTAAACGCTAATCAAATTTTAAGAATTGCTAATTCATAAGCATATTTTGGATAGGAAAATAAATCCTAAAGCATTACCCTTTATGGACAAAATTAGTCTGATAAAATATGGGGTCATGGACCACATAATAACCTGTGTCTCATCTTTGCAAACTTTATTTCAGTCCGTAGATTTATTGCAATATATGATGGTTCTTCAACCTTTCCACAGGAATCTTAATTTTAAACTAAATAATCAGCTGATCGATCTCAGCAAATTTCCATTAATAGTTAATCTGACTCTATTTGATGTTTTTAATAAACTTGACTTATCGGCTTTACAAATTAGACAGGAAATGAATCTACCTAGAAGTTACATTGTTATAATGAGACAAGTTAAAGAACTTGCCTTGCGCTATTTTAGGAACTTTAAACCTGCAGCCGGATTTGGGGATAAATGCTCTGAATTGCTATCCAACAAGACACTAAATTTATAGCAACTGCATACAAATTAATTAAGGATTTGAAATTTCAGGACAAAATTTTGCTTTCAGAGTATTGGGTAAACAAAGTAACAGTAACAGACAATCAGATATTAAAAGCAATTGATATAACTAGGAAATCAGTTTCTTTTCAAAAACTGATGTACGCGCAATTGATGATTTGGAACAATGCATATTACACACATCTTAGATTATATAAATTTAACCCTAGGAATTCTCCAATTTCTCCATACTGTGCAGATCAAACAGCGGATCTTCTTCATATGTTCTGGAGTTGTAAATGCGTATATAAACTTTGGAACTCTCTTAAAGTACAACTGCAAAAGATGGGTTATCAAAGTTCTACACTGTCATGGGAATTTATGATTCTACACATTCCTCCAAGAGAGCTTTCCAGATCACAAACTATTATTTGTATAAATATTTTTTTGCTGATGAAAATCTATATAGCCACAAATTGGCTAGAACCACATAAGACATCATGGAATAATTTTAAGCTTGTGGCTATAAAACATATACTAGCACATAAATTACTTCTGAAACAAACTAACAAAAATATTAATAACCCTAAAATATGGGAAAAGGTCTTCAATATTATATTAGCATGATACTGATTTTAGGAATATATTAAATATAGGAAGCATTTCATGTAGATATTGTATAAATGGTTTGTAGTAGTTATAGTGTATTATGTGTGTGATGTTTATTGTATTTTTGTAATGTTTTTGGAAAATATATTTCAATAAAAATTTATTATGGAAAAAAAAAATTGTAATGTATTTCCAAATCTATCTCAGAGGTCTCACATATGTCTTCAGTGCTGGGAGAGGTGAGGTGTCTGACCACATAATTACTGGCATTTTCTATTTATGCTTTTAATTGTACATGTATGCATTGTGATGGTTTCAGTATAATTTCAATCTCTTGTTAATTTATCTATTAAGTTTACAGTTAGTTCAGTGTTCTGTGATAATTGTGCATGCTTTCAACTTGCTGAATAGTGGAAGCTGGCTTACTTCATTTTTAATGTTAACACATACTCACAAATGTCTGAGGTATAGTGCTTTCTCACGAAACAGTGGTTTAGTCAGCTGTACATTACCTAATCACTTTAAAGACTTCACATTTGCTAATTATATGGTTTAACATTTATGGCAGTAGGCATAAGAAAGAAGCATCTGAAGTATGACTGTTGAAAACACCTATAATTGCTATAAAACTGTTGCTTCATCTTTATGAGTACATATAATTATTTAAAGCAATTGTTACTTTCTAGCAAATAACACCAAATAATCAATTTACTGTTTTATATGTGTTACTAGAATATAACCACCCTTCCCCCAAACGATGTATATGCCCACTTCTGAGAAATGATGTCACAAAATCTGCATTGCTTACTGTACTTATTTCCTTGTTTCACTTGAAAGAAAGTTACTGTTTGTTGTTTTTGCATTTAAGTTACCTGTAACACATTGCATTTAAGTTACCTGGCACTTGCTCACTAAGTCAGCACAAAAAAATTAAAAGCACTACACCCTCACAAACTTCCCTTGAGTACCTTGTTCCCCATTGGCCCTTTTTTCAATTATAAAGGAATTCCCAATACTATTCTAGCATGTCCAAAGGTCAGTTGTCAATCTCCTCTCCAGTCCAGCAGGTGAATCTGGGAATCTTGAGGCAATGTTACAACTGCCTCATGTACACAGACAACCCTCTCCTCCTCCCAACAAATTCCAACACATGTGAGAGATGCAACCATACAGCCAAACTGGAGGCTAAGCTCTCTCAACTCAGTACTGGCGTAACCAGTCAGGAGGTGAAGGAAACCACACTCACTACAATTCCAGTCTCACATAGACCTACCACGACAGTAAACCAAACACATAAACACACAAAAACATCCTCAGAGGCTCTAAATAAAAATCTGCCTAAGCAGCAGAGACCTCCAAAGCAGACACCCAAGCAACTGCTACCCCAAAACAAAGTACATGCAACACATAGCTCATAAAGCCAGTGTGCCGAACAGTCACAGCCCTTAAGGCTAAACAACACACCTGATACACTTGTAATAGGTGACTCTATCGTCAGGCACACTGACATCCCGCTCACCAGGCTGAACAAGGAGAAGGTCACGGTGAGCTGCCTGTCAGGTGCTAGGATCCGCCGCATAACACAAGCACTCAGGTCACTCCAAGGCAAGTACAGATATGACTCAGTCATTGTCCATGCTGGTGTGAATGACCTGAGACGTACCTCATACATGAAAAGAGACATAGAAGAGCTCTCTGAGCATGTATCCCAGGTCGGTATGACCCTGACCTTGAGTAGCATCTTACCCTCACCAAGAATGATGCCACAATATGAAGACAAGATGATCAGTTTCAACAATCGGCTTAACTACTGGTGTCATTCAAAGGGGATCCAATGCCTGTCAGCCTGGGATGATATGCTCGACAAGCCACGATGCTTCACTAGGGATGGCTTGCATCTGTCACCCCTGGGCTTTCAGATATTGGCAAAGGCTCTTGCTTCCCCATAGTGCCTTTTTTAGGCAAGGCTCAAAAGACAAACCCACCTCCATAGGTATCACAAGGGATAAGAAACTAAGAGTAATGCTACTCAATGCCAGAAGTCTAAACCTCAAGATGCATGCACTCGAAACTCTCCTTAGCATGGAGAACATCAATATCTGTGCAGTAACAGAAACCTGGTTCAAGGCTCCTGAGAGCACCCCAGCACTACCAGGTTATACCTCATGCCATGCTTTTCGGCCCCAAAACTTGGACCAAACCACAAAAGGAGGGGGAGTATCAATATTCATCAAAGATACCCACACCTCTAGGTTGGTGGTACAACACGAAGCATCAAAGACTATCCATGTGCAACTAACAGTGGGTAAAACTGCCTTCCAGTTTATAGCCTGCTACAGACCACCCTCCCAAACCCAGGATCCCCACTTGGCCTTCCTGAGAACACTGGAAAATATGAAGGTCTCGGTGCAACTAACAGTGGGTAAAACTGCCTTCCAGTTTATAGCCAGCTACAGACCACCCTCCCAAACCCAGGATCCCCACTTGGCTTTCCTGAGAACACTGGAAAATATGAAGGTCTCTCCAAACACCATTATATTGAGTGACTTCAACTACCCAAACATAGACTGGGAGTATTACTCTAGCTCCAACACCCTAGCCCAAAGGTTCCTAGAATTTATAAACTCAAATGCTATGGAACAACTTGTTACCACTCCCACAAGAGGGGAAAACATACTGGACCTGATCATCACCAACATGGGGACTCTATACTCCAGACCAGAAGTGTATCCCTCACTGGTAAGATCAGACCATAAACTAATCTCACTGGATATTCACATCCCGACCCCACACCCTGCCCAGAAAACCACAGTGAAAAACTTCTCTAAAGTAAATTTCACACTCCTCAAAACCGAGGTGGAATCCTTCAAAGCCCCCGGGCCTGTGGAAAATACGGCCCAGACCGCAGAATCCTTTATAAACCATTCTATGAACACCATCAGGAATGCATGGATCATGCAATCCCAAATAAAACCAAGACCCAGTCCTCCAAAGGCAGACGTCCTGTCTGGTGGACCCCAGCCATAAACAAACTATACAATAGAAGGAGGAAGCTACTACATGATAGAGCAAAATCACAAAAAGGGAAGGCATCTCTGATCAGTATTAGAAAAAAACTACTGGCACTCATAAAATCGTCTAAGGCCAGCTTCGAGAGAAAAATTGAACAGGACACTAAGAATAATCACAAGGCTTTCTTTAGTTATGTTAGGAACCTGGGTGGGAATTCCCAGATATGCTCAGAATTAGTCCAAAATGACAAAAAATACACCGAACCCACAGACATTGCCAACAACCTAGCTGACAGGTTCAGCGCAAACTTCTCCCCCCCCTCCCCACCAATAGGGCAAATATCTATCCCAGCAGAGTGCTGCCCCTGACATCTCAGATGCTCAGGTAAGAGCCGCCCTCTCCAAAGCAAAAAACACAGCATCAATGGGACCAGACGGTGTCCCGGGCTGTGTCCTGCATGAACTCCAAGAAGAGCTAAACCCAAACATAAAACTACTGTTCAATCTCAGCCTTACTACAGAATATGTACCCAAAGAGTGGCATACAGCAACAGTAGTCCCTCTCCACAAAGGTGGTGCCTCAACAGATCCTGGAAACTATCGCCCCTGACTAGCTTGGTCTGCAAAGCTATGGAAAGGATCATCATGGACCTCATAAATAAAGATATTGGGGACCTACAGACATTGGATCCTACCCAGTTCGGCTTTGTTAAGGGCAGATCCTGCCTCTTAAACCTGGTCGATTTCTTTGAAACAGTCACTAAGGCCATTGACGAGGGGAAGGTGGTCCACACAGCCTACCTGGACCTCGCAAAAGCCTTCGATATAATACCCCACTCGGGCATTATAGATAAGCTCACCAGCTTAAATATAAACCCCTATGTCACTAGATGGGTTGCAAACTGGCTCAAGGACAGAATCCATATGGTTAGAATTGCTGGAGCCATGTCAGGCTCCAAACCAGTTACAAGTGGCAGCCCACAAGGCTCAGTCTTGGGACCTCTCTTGTTTGGTATATATTTCTTGGAGGTACGGGCCAACACGGAAGGACTGTGGCTGACCAAGTTCGCAGATGACTGCAAACTGGGCGCAATAATTGACTCTCCAGCCGACACAAGCATTCTCCAAAAGGGCCTCATAGAAACAGACAACTGGTGCCAGAGCCATGGCCTCAAGCTAAATGCCAAAAAGTGTATAGTCATCCCCTTGGCAAAAGCAAAGTGCCCACAAATTACCACATAGGTGGTAATCCATTAAGTACAGAAGAAGTAATTAGGGACCTGGGGACCCAAGTTGATAGCAATCTCTCATTTGACAACCACGTGGCCAAAGTGGTTAGAAAAATATTTTATATAGCCCACCTAATCATTAAGGAATTCACATCTAGATCAGGGGAGGTCATCGTGCATCTTTACTCATCCCTCATCAGGCCCATAATTGAGTACAATGCCCCTTTTGGGATGTACCTTACCAGACACCTGCAGCAACTGGAAAGACCCCAAAAGTACCTCACCAAGAGGATCAAAAGGCTCAAACAGATGCCATATGCTGCCCGGTTAAAGAAACTCCAGCTCTACTCAGTGGCATACCGCCTGGTCAGAGGCGATCTGTGCATGACGTATAAAGCCATGTCCAACCAGGAATTAATGGACATGCTGCACCTCAGAAAATCCAAATCCCATCGAGCTACGCGCTCGAGAAACTTGAACTTCAGCACTGAAATAAATAGGACATGCTGGAGGGACAGATTCATAACCCAGAGGCTCCCTTCACTCTGGAATAAAATCCCAGTCCAGGTTAGGCAGAGTCCCTCATTGACTGTCTTCAAGAGGAATCTTGATGAGTGGATGGGAGTTCGTAGGTTTACTCCGGGTATCACTTCTGTGTCACTGTTAGACAGAGGCACAGTATACTAACCTCGAAAAAGGGCATAGCAAAATTAATTTAAAATGGGTGGTGAAAGCCAAACACACTCTGGCTAGGCTTATAAATGCCCTAGGTCAGATAGCCTAGTATGAACCTATGAACCTATGAACCTATGAACCTATACAAATACAAATGGTATTTCATCAGCATCTTGTTTTCTTTTTCTTTTATTACAAGCAGAATGTATTTTTTCATCAAAACAAGTTTATTTATCAGTTTAGTTTATATCTAAGGAAATGTTTCATGATTAGTACTATATAACTGGTGCTCTGAGAAAACAGTTCCTGGTAAAATATGTTGTATTAACTATGTTTAGCGGTGAAGATTGGAAGTATGCCAAAGGTAGTTTAGTTACATAGTTATATAGTTACATCACATCTGCCTCCACCACAGGTGCATTAGTCTGCAAGCCACTGTTTGTGTGTGTGTGTGTGTGTGTGTGTGTGTGTGTGTGCGTGTGTGTGTGTGTGTGTGTGTGTGTGTGTGTGTGTGTGTGTGTGTGTGTGTGTGTGTGTGTGTGTGTGTGTGCAGTGTGTGTGTGTGCGTGTGTGTGTGTGTGTGTATGTGTGTGTTTGACAGCTCAAGTTTTGTTTGCTCAAATTGTATTTAATTGAGTTGTTGCTTCCTTTATAACAGTTTGCATGTTACTTTTTGTACTTATCATAGTGATATGTAAAGTTTCAAAGGCATGTACTTTAGAATTCTACAAGGTTAATTGGTGACAGAGAAATAGAGTGGCCACTATTAGCACTGCTCTTGTTTGCTACTGTTAAATTTAAGTGTGTATCTGTTCTGTGTAAAATTGACCTAAAAAGAGTTTAAATATCTTTAGCATTGTCTGGGTACAGGAGAGAGCGGCCGCGGTGGTGCAGTGGTTAGCACTGCCACCACACAGCAAGAGGTTCTCCAGTTCAATCCTCAGCAGGGGTGCCTTCTGTGTGGAGTCTGCATGTCCTCCCTGTGATCATGTGGGTTTCCTCTGGGTTCTCCGTTTTCCTCCCACATCCCAAAGACATGCTGCAGGTAGATTGGCTACTCTAAATTGGCCCTAGATGTGAGTGCATGCATGTGTGTGCCTTCTGTGGAAGGTTGGGTGCCGGGCTGGCAACTTAACACTGTGAAACTCCACTGCCAATTATGAGTGGACAGGTGATCTGCTGTGGTGACCCCTAACTGGGAAAAGCCAAAAGAAGAATTGTCTGATTACAGGTTTTGCTGTATCCAGATCTGTTTATGTGATACTTGTGTTTCCTGCTACTTCATCTTGTGTTGGCCAGGGCCTGCCTGCACTTAGTGGGAGTAAGTGAACTTGTTGGAGCTGGTCTGGCATAGGGTGTTGAGCTAAGAGCTCAGGGACAAGGGTTGATTGGTCAATTCCAGTGTTTCTATTTTACTTTCATTTTTGTGGTATTTAAACCCAGCATTTGAATGGGTTTGTACTTGTTTGATTGTCATGCACCACTGCTGTGCTGTTTAAAACCTTTGTGAGGTATCTCAGTAGCATTTTTCCCTTACCAGCATTCCTGTGTAAGTGAGGCCCTCGCCTGCAGCTAGTGAATTGATTTTATCCAGCCCTACTCACAACTATAGGTACTCTCCTCAGATAGTACCCACTCTACTATCCTTGACCTCTCTTCCACAGATTCTGATAACCATGGACAGACAGTTTCCTATGGTTTCTCCTGCTAGTCTGGTTAATATGGACATCCTGAGACAGTGTAGCAACTGCCTTAGGTACACAGACAACTTTCTACTACTACCACCTAGGAACACAATATGTGAGAGATGCAATTACATTAAAAAACTAGAATCCTTGCTGCGTCACTCACAAGCCAGTACATCTGGTACTGAGAAGGTTGCCTGACACTCCTACATTTGTGGGGGTTCTCAACAAAAACATACCTAAACAATAGAGACCTCTGAAGCTAAAACACACATGCAAATCACAACCCACAGCAACAAGCATCACACATAGTACACAGGAATACCTCCCAACCGTACCTAATTACTCGTTTTTTACCGAGTTTTGGGGCCCAAATAATAGGGTACCATGATTCCCGAGTGGCACCCCTTAATTTCCAAATTTCCCGGCGTTTTAGTTAATTTTTTTTTTGGCTGTTTGAGCCGATGTCATCATGTGCACAATGATGTCAGCTCCATGAAACAGCCTGCCAGCCTGTCGGTATTGAGCTCAAGAGCTCACGTACGTGCATTTCCGGTCAGCTGCTTCAGCCAAGCAGCAATGGAAACAGAAGAATAATAGTGCTTCACAGACTTTCAGAGTGCAATGAACTGCAGAGAGGTATTTTTTGCACTGAGATGTCACAATGCCATTTCTTATTATGCTGAGAGACTTTTTCCATTCATAGCAATCACACTTCTGAGACTGTTTTAGCAGCCGAGAGCATGTGGTATTATACCAGCTGTATTTTGCACTGAGACATTTTCTTATGAGCTATGCTAGCCGTATTTTATTATGCTGTGAACTGTTTTTTAGGAGCATGTCATTTGCCATACTTAGATGTTTTCTTATTAGCTATTGTTTCAGCAGAGAGCATGTTGGCCAGCTGGGATTGCACTGTTTTAGTTGCCATTCTGGGTATTGTACTTTTTAATTAGCTGCTATTCTGGGGATCGCACTTTTTTATTTAGCTGCCATGAGTGAACTGTTTTTTAGGAACATGTCATTTGCCATACTGAGACATTTTCTTAGCAGCTACTGTTTCAGCTGCTGTTCCATTTTGGGGATTGCACTTTTCATTTAGCTGCCGTTCCATTCTGAGGATTGCACTTTTCATTTAGCTGCCATTCCATTTTGGGGATTGCACTTTTCAGTTAGCTTCCGTTCCGTCCTGGGGATTGCATTTTTCATTTAGCTGCCATTCTGTTCTGGGGATTGCACTTTTCATTTAGCTGCCATTCCATTTTGGGGATTGCACTTTTCATTTAGCTGCCGTTCTGTTCTGGGATGTGTGTGTGTGTGTGTGTGTGTGTGTGTGTGTGTGTGTGTGTGTGTGTGTGTGTGTGTGTGTGTGCGTGTGTGTGTGCGTGTGTGTGCGTGTGTGTGTTTGTGTTGGATCTAGTGCATAACCTTGTGGTACAACTTTGCTGGCTGTTAAACAAGTGAGATAATTGCTAGGTCCAAATCGAGAGAACATTTTAGGAGATAATTGTCAAATCACTAGATAACTTCAGATTAGAAACCAGTATTGCTAAGTTTCTGTAGGAAAGGAGTATGGTGCACAGTGTCAAAGGCGTTCCTAAGATTTATGACTGTAGCCCCTGTGACTTATCTCACTCCATGCTGGAGTATATGTGATCTGTGACTGAGCAGATGACTGTGTTGGTACTGTAATTTGGATGACGTCTATGATGTCTAGTATTGTGAATGTCACATTTTGTAATGTAGTTATAAATAATCTTTTCAAGAATTTTAATGAGGGGGCAGAAAGTTAAAATAAGTCTAACAGCATTAGCAGAAATCGAGTTTGAGACCTTTGCCAGAGGAAGGATACATTTAAAACTGTGTGGAACTTTTTTAGTGGTGATTGATTAGGTTAACAGAGTTCTAAATTTGAATAGATTGGGAAAATTACTATGCAAGAGTGGCTGATGGGAAAGCACAATATTTATCAAGATGTTTCTGTACTGTTTTACTAGAAATGACCTGAAAGACAAATGATGGCTATTCAATGATCCTGTGCAAGGAAAGAGAGAGAAGGTGGTATATATGTTAGCAAAAATGATGGCTATTCAATGATCCTGTGCAAGGAAAGATAAGGTGGTATATAAACCACTACAGAGCTGGTTTTATCCACAGGGGGAAGTAGTGTGTGTGTGTGTGTAAGTAATGCCACAAGTCAATATATCTGGTGGCTAGAGATAGGCTCAAACCCTGTACCTTGCATACATGTAAGAAGACCTTAAACTCTCTAACCACCACCACATCTGAAAAACTGTTAGAGCTTCTGCCTCATATTTTGTTCTGTTCTTCATTTTTGTGGCAAATTAGTGAAGGATTGAATTCACTACATAATGACAGGCATTTGAATTTCAGACTTCATATTCTTCAGAGAATAAATGCTAGCACAAAATCTTTTATTCTACTAATTTTCAAGTTTATAAGATCAGCATAAGAAATGTGTCCCTATTTTGAGAGCTGCTTTCCACCATTATTGACTTTGTCCAGGTTTTTTTGTGCTAAGAGTTTGAGAGGTTGGGAGGGTGGCCTAATGGTTAAGGTGTTTGCCTTACAAACACAAGGTGCAAGGTTTGAGTCTCACAAGGGATAATTGGCTAGGCTTAAAATGGCTCGCAAGGGCAGTTAGCTTAGCACTAACCTATGAGAGCTATGGTGAGAAGTGAGAACTGAATTCACTAAATGATAGCTGTTTCAGTCTTCCTGTCATTCAGGAAACTACTGATTTGGCATAGTGATGTGTTGCTCTGACTATAGTGCACAGGGTCCTGGCTTCAAGACTTGGTAGTGAAATGCATGGTGGCAACATAACATTTTATTCCAGCAACTTTCCAAAATTATACAAGCAATGTTTCAAATATGTCCCTGGTTTTTGGGCTCCCGCCAGTTTTTTGTGGCTTTTTCCAGATTTCTTGTGCTGCAAAGTGGAGAGATATAGTTGAGTGTCGAGTAGATTTTACAAGGAGCTGAGAGCTTCAGGGGAAGAGAAGTTTAGTGTTGCATATGCTGAGTCTGATTGCATTGTTAACAGCATAACAGGTTAAATACTTGCTTCTGATGCAGAAGGCTGTGGGTTCTACTCCCACAGTATGTAGATGCATTGTTGATATTGAACTGTGTTGTTGTACTTTTAAAGGGGGTGGGTGTAACAAGTCATGGGTGTCGCTACAGTTACAACGGACATGAGAAAATGTCATGCACAAGGACATTTGTGCCTCAGAGGAAAGAGCAAAAAATATCATGAACCCAAATTCAGGAACAGAAAATCATAATTATGATGTGTGTATGTGTGTGTGGCTATATGTATATATATATATATATATATATATATATATATATATATATATATATATATATGTGTGTGTATAACGTGTGTGTAAGTAGACTTTTATGATGGAAATGTTCTGAATTGGGCAGTTTTGTCATTATTGGTTCATGCCTACTGGAAAAATGTTCAAACAATAAATTTAAAATGCACTCTAAGTCTAACAAGTCTGCTGTATTATACAAGGAATATAATTTAATAAAGTCAGGAAGGTGTATCAAAGAACACATGTGTATGGTTCTTGTTTTGTATGCAAGGGGCCTATGATTTGAAAACAGCCCAGAGAGATAATATTTATCCACTACTGGCCAGATGCATTTTCTTTGTATGTGGTGTGGCCATGTGGGTTCCAGTGCTGTTTTAATGAATGTGAGTTTCAAGGGCAGAGACGTTTTAATGCTAAGTCTGTTTTCATTGTGAGACAGTATTGCTATGTTTAGCTGATGTCTATTAGTGTTTGTGCATTGTGCTATAAAATGTAAAAATCAAATCCAAAAAAAACATTGTAGAAGTAAAGCAGTATGCACATTAGTGTTTATGGTAAATGAGGTGAAATAGCCAGGTAATCAGACATTGGAATGGCTGCAGGGGGACTATGGTGCCATATTTTGGTTATCTGTTCTTCAGTTTGAGTTTGAAAGTTGATATCCCACAAGTCCATTGGGCCGGGTGGGGTTACGTAATTATGTATGCAAATTTTATGTTAATCAGTGTACAGATTTGTACCTATTTTTCATGGGCCTTGTCCAGATTTTTGATGTTTCCAGATTGAGAGGTATGTACACACATCTGTGTCTCACAGCCTCTAAGGCCCAGCCACAAACCCAACATACTAGTCATAGGAGATTCTATCATGAGACACACAGATGTGTCCCTCACCAGGCTAGGCAAGGAGAAAGTCATGGTAAGTTGCTTGTCAGGTGCTAGAGTCTGCCATATCATGCAGGCACTCAAGTCTCTTAACAACAGGTACTGTTATGACTCTGTCATAGTCCATGTTGGTGTGAATGCCTTGAGACATACCTCTCTGGACTATATGAAGAGAGAAATGATTGAGCTCACTGATTATGTGTCCCAGGCAGATATGTCCCTAGCCTTAAGCATCATCCTACCATCACCCAGAATGATGCCTCAATACAAGCAAAACATGATTGATTTTAACAATTGGCTTAGTTTCTGGTGTCATTCCAAGGGGATCGAGTACCTGACAGCCTGGCAGGACATGACTGACAGACCACAATGCTTTACCAGAGATGGCAATCATCTGTCTTCCCTGGGCTTCAGGCTTCTGGCAAAGGCTGTTGTCTCCCCCATAGTGCCATTTTTAGGCAAAGTCATGACCACAAAATTACCAACATGAAAAATTCTTCTAAATGAAATTTAAAGGTCATGCTACTAAACTCTAGGAATCTTAGCATGAAACTGCATTCATTGCAAGCATTCCTTAACCTTGAGGATGCTGACATTTGTGCAGTCACTGAAATCTGGTTCAAAGGTGTGAAGAGCACCCCAGCCTTATGAGGTTACTCATTCTACCATACTTCAGACTCCAAACAGAGGGCTACAAAGCCAAGGGAGGTGGAGTTTCAATATTTATCAAAGACATACACACCTCCAGACTGGTCAAATGGTATGACACACAGGAGACACTCCAAGTGCAGTTAACTGTTGACAAAACACCTGTTCAAATCATAGCTAGCTACAGACCCCCAACCATGACTCAGGACACCCACTCCACATATCTGGACTTATTTGAATCCATCACGATTCAACCCTCTAACCTTATTCTGGGTGACTTTAACTATCCAGCCATTGAGTGGAAGACCTATTCTAGCCCAAACATGAATGCCCAGAGATTCCTCAACTTTATCAATGCCAGTGTTTGGATCAGCTATTCAGCACCCCTACGAGAGGTGAAAATAACCTGGACCTGGTCCTAACCAACATGAGTAGCCACTGTAGCACTACTATAGTATCATCCTCCTTGGTAAGATCTGACTATAAAGCAATCACTTTTGAAGTCACCATCTTCCCTGACCCCCCCCCCCCTTGTCAGGGTCAAATGAAAAAACTTTTCCAAAGCTGACTACAATCTCTTCACAGCTACTATCCCTTCAGTTGGAACTAGCACTAATGTCCAAGCCTACACCAAAAAATTATATGAGCACCTACATAGCTGTATGGATTCATCAATACCTGACAGGACCAAATCATCTTTCTTAAAGAAGAGTAAACCTGTCTGGTGGTCAGCAACAATAAACAAACTCTATAATAAAATGAAAAAATTGCTGTCCAGGACCAAGAAGAGCCAGTGCCAAGTTGGAAGCAATCTCTCCTTTGTCTGAACAAGCAAATAAGGTCACTGGTGAAATCCTCTAAGACTAACTTTAAGTCCAAATTGGTCATATCCACTAAGCACAATCACAAGACCTTCTTCACATATGTCCACAATCTCAAAGGTAACACCCAAATCTGATCTGAAATGGTGATCAATAACACCACATATACAAATGCCATAGATATAGCCAACCTCCTGTCAGACAGGTTCAGTGAAAACTTCACCCCCCTGTCGCCCCCATCAGTAAACCAGGACATTTCAGTACCTGACCCCTTCCCTCATCACCAGGGATCAGGTCCTTAATGCCCTTGCAAAGGCAAAAAATACAGTCTCCATAGGACCCGATAACATCCCTGGCTGTATCCTACATGCACTCAGGCATAAGCTGTCAGCTCCATTAGATACCCTATTCAACCAAAGCCTGAGCCCTGACTTCATCCCAGCTGAATGGAGGACAGCCACTCTCATCCCTCCACACAAAGGTGGAGCGTCCACTGACCCAGGCAATTGTAGACCCATCAGTCTAACTAACCTGATCTGCAAGGCCATGGAATGCATTATCATGGACTTTATAAATAAGGACATTGGCAACCTCCAAATGCTTGACCCCACATAGTTTGGTTTTGTCAAAGGGAGATCATGCCTCTTAAACTTGGTTGACTTCTTCAAAACAGTCGCCAAAGCCATGGATGAGAGAAAGATGGTGCACACCACCTACCTTGACCTAGCTAAAGTCTTCAACACTATTTCCCACTTGGGCATAGTAGATAAACTCTCCCAGATAGGCATCAGCCCATATGATTCCAGATGGGTAGCTAACTGCCTCACTGATAGAACCCACTCAGTCAAAGGAGGGGAAGCCACCTCTAGTTGTAGACCCATAACGAGTGGTGTACCCCAATGATCCATCTTAGGGCCTCTACTGTTTAGGATATACTTTTCTGAGATGCAAGCCAAAACCTGTGGCTGACCAAGTTTGCAGATGACTGCAAGCTGGGTGCTGTCTTAAATTCCCCTAGTGATATGAGCATCCTCCAAGAGGGCCTTATCCAAACTAATGACTGGTGCCAGAAGCATGGCCTCAAACTGAATGCCAAGAAATGCATCATTATCCCCCTTTGGGGAAAATGGCATCCCCACTAATTATCGCATTAATAACAATTTACTAACTATGCAATCAGTCGTGAGGGACTTGGGCAACCTCAGTTTTGACCACCACATTGCCTCCATTGTACAGAAGGATTTTTACATGTCCCACCTCATAAATAAGGGTATTTCATCCAGGAACAAGGAGGTCATAACATCCCTGTACTCCTCCCTTATCAGACCCATTATTGAAAACAATGCCCCTTTGGCATGTACATTGCCAAGAACATGCAGCAGTTGGAGAGACAACAGAGGCTCCTGTCCAGGAAAATCCATGGTCTCAAAGCCCTGTCCCTATACTCAGTCTCATACAGACTGCTCAGAGGTGACATGTGTCTGACATACAAGGTCATCTCTGACCAAGCCTTGATGGAGTTGCTGCATATCCGTAAGACAAACTCCACTCAAGCAACCCACATGCAAGGCCTTAACCTGGTCTGTGACATTAATAGAACTTGTTGGCGGGATAGATTTGTGTCCCAGAGACTCCCCGATTTGTGGAATAGACTTCCTCTTCATGTCAAGCAGAGTACTTCTCTAGCCCTCATTAAGAGGAACCTGGATGCCTGGATGGGAAACAGAAAATAACCCCCTGAGATATCACCTCTGTCTCTGCTGGACAGGGGAAACAGGTGCTGACTTTGAGGGAACATGGACAAAATTCTTGGCTAGGCTTATAAGGGCCTCCGGGCCAATAGCCTAGTATCATCCTATGAACCTATGAACCCTTGAATACTCCTTCTCTAAGTTGGAGTGACCAAAGAATGCAAATATATGAGCAAGGCTGTATGGGAAAGTGCTCTGAAAAATTATTCTTTTTAATGATTGCCCATTTGCATAAATTTCTGATGTCCATGAGCAAATATATAGAGAGCTTTTATGTACTTCAGGTAACAGAATTTTTCATGAAATGTTCATCCTGTTTTATAGTATTTCTAGGTAATAGTAGGCCCATGAATTAGTGTGTATGCAGGTGTGAGTGTGCATGTTTGTCTGTGTGCATCTGTGTTTGTGCATGTCCACATATTTGTGACATTTTTGTAACTGAGCCTCATTACTCAGCAGGTTGGAAACATATTAGGATTGTGGGACACAGCTTCTATTACCTGTGTTTCATCTTTGGTAGTAAATATGTTCATTGAAGTGAGAAATGTATGGTATCAGAAGTAAGCAAAAACAATGACAGTTCCAGTTTTTATTATATGTAAACTGTGTTTCTTTATATAAAAATAACCTTTTGGTGCAGAATTTTGAATGTTTCCATTAAAAAAAATGATCCCGAAGTATGTTGTGTTTCATTTTTATCTTAGCTGGGAATTCTAATGTATAGCATAACCCCCAAGGGCCTAAAACCTATATGGTGAACAATAGTTGCTGATTATCATATGAGTTGCAGCCCAGGCTGCATCAGGTTATCAAAAGAGCTATAATGGTCCAGACAAAGCCAAAGAGGGTAGAGCCACAAAGTAAATTTGAACCCAGTGGCAACAGCAGTCATCTCAACAAGTGGGATTGTGGCATCTAGCACAAAGTTCATATTTTACTGACGTACTGGTCAGTTGTAAGTGAAATAGTGTCTGTCTTAACTCACACACATTCATTGTTAGAAATGAGAGGATTTGGAGTCCCTCTAAATGAACAAATAAGTAAATAAATTCAAATAACACTAGATCCCACAAAGATTTTTTTAAAGTAAGATTCCCCACAATGTAATGAGCATGCAAAACAATAGAATGGGAAATGTTAATGGATGAAAAACTATTTTTTTGTGCAATTACTGGTTAAATGGATGACTAAGCAGAGAAATTAGAAAAAGGGTTAGAAAACTAAAACACACACACAAGAATTTTGAGAAACAGAGCCACTGTTCAAGAAATAAAGCGAAAGTGAACACAATTCAGATGAAATCCTGGCATTATTTCATGCATAGCTGAAAAATTTAGACCCTTCACAGTTTTCACCATCTTATTTTAAGAATAGCTGAATCATTCTTCATGGTATCCGTCATGTGACTCACTCTACAAGTATTGTTGATATTTGTCAGAACATTAGAATTGATAGCTTCAGAAATGTATTCTTTATATCAACACTTCATGTTTAATTTAAAAAAAAAAAAAAAATATATATATATATATATATATATATATATATATATATATATTGGGTCTGCTTGCTTTGATCAAATTACCATTATTTTGAACAAAGAAAGTATGATCATACTTTCGCAAAAGTGCACTTCCAACGAAAGTGCACTTTCACAAATTCCAGTTCAGTGAACCAGCAATGTAACCAAAACGAGCACTCCTGTAGGGATAAGGGAATATACCTGTTTCCCCACTGTAGTGCAATCTTGGAGTTAGTATTGTTAATGTAGTGGGGGTGTGGGGTCCAGGGGGGCTTGCCCCCCTGCAAAACAGTGTTTAAATTGTTATTTTTTTATTTTAATTGCCAGTAAACTGAAACAGAATTTGTGAAAGTGCACTTTCACGAAAGTAAGGTCATACTTTCTTTGTTCGAAATAATGGTATCAAAGAAAGTAGACCCATGTATATATATATACATATGGATCTACCTGACTACGTCGAAACTGCAGATGAGCGAAAACGACTTCACCGACGCCAGAAGATCGACAAGGCAGAAGACCGACGGAGGAAGACACCGACGCTGAGAACACTGAGATGGGGAAAGGATGTGTAAGTATGGGGTAGTGACGGACGTTAGGGTGCGAGTAAGGTAAGTGTGCGATGTTGACGGTGTGTAGGGATAGGGGTGGGATAAGTGAGTTAGGGTTAGGTAAGGGTGCGAGTAAGGTAAGTGTGCGATGTTGGCGTGTGTAGGGATAGGGGTGGGATAAGTGAGTTAGGGTTAGGCGGGTTAGGTAAGGGTGCAGTAGTGATAGTTTTGGGTTAGGGGCGGGTTAAGTGAGCTAGGGTTAGGGTTAGGTGAGTGTGCGATAGTGATGGACCTTAGGGTAAGGGTTTGGGTTAGGGTTGTAGATAGTTGTGTATGTATGGGTTAGTGTTGGTTTGTAAGGATTTTGGTGTGCTTGTGTTGTGTGTGTGTGTTTTGGATAGGGGATTTGTTTTGTTTGTTGTTATGATGTGTTGAGTGTATGAGGTGTCGTGTTTGTGAACTGTCGATTATGTGGTGTCGGTGAAGTCATTTTCGCTGTTTTGGTGTTTCGATGTAGTCAGGTAGATCCATATATATATATATATATATATATATATATATATATATATATATATATATATATATATATATTTATCCTTTGTTGACTAGGTTAGTCCCACTAGGCTAGTCATCTCTTTTCAAAAGAAACCCAAGGTGGAATTTATACTGTTAGGGAAAATTTGGCCTGGGCATCATGGAACTTCACCTACTCATTAGCAGAGTGCTTGCTCCCTTCCTAGTGTTGTGTCAACTGGGAGAATAGCACTCAAGGAGATCCAAGAGCTGACAGCACCGAGGCAAATGGCAGTGCAGTGTTTGAAGTTCTACAAGATTCTGTAGAGGTGTTTCAGCAGAATTTGTTTGTTTCTTTGTGAACAAACATTCAAAACAATGATGGATGGATTATTACAACCTTCTAATCAGGAGGGTTTGTGAGATAATATTTTGAGTGAATTGTTCCAGGGTGAGCTAAAGAGTGGAACTGATGTTTCACGGGGTGAAATTTTGGACAAAATTCAATCAGAGTAATCAGAAGCTATTTTTAAAGAAGATTGTCAGATAAAGAAATAATGTGCAGAGAAACAGCAGGGAAAGTGATAAGAAATGAACAGAGGAAAGGAAATGCCAACAATCAAAGGAAATTTATGGTAATAATTCAGAACAAAAAAGAAAATGAAATGGACAGGCATGACATTTAGGGTAATTTAATTGTCCCATTGGGAGTGATAGCTCAGGAGGTAAGAACATTTATTCTTTTTCATAAAGAGAATTTTTTTTAATTATTTTTGAGACTGGGTCTGTTTTAGAAAGTTTTTTTGATGGGGGGTATGAGAAGAAAAAGAACTGCAATCTATGGAATTCTTTTGTCATTAAAGCATTTCACAGAGAAACTGAAAAGAAAATACACGTTCAATTTTGAACTAAAGTTAAAAAAGAGACTTTAAACAGGCATTTAAGTAAACTTTGTAAAGAAGTTATGGACATTAGCAAAGTTTATGATAATAGAGGTGGATGGACAGGGGGATGGGACTGTCATATTGTATTGTATTGAAAATGGAGAAAGAAATAAACTGTTCATATCCCTAGTATGATAAATGTAGAAGGTAACAGAGGTGTTGTAAAATATTGGGGACAACTGAAAACATCTTTTTTTCTGTGGAAATGATAATCATTTAATAAGTAACTGTGATATAAGAGGCAATGTTATATTTGTAGAAAAGCAGGTCATGATGCAAAAATGTGTGAATTGAAATGTTATAAATGTAACAAAATTGGGCATTTATGGATCGATTGTAATCTAAAGAAAAATGATGAAGATGAAGAAAACAAAAGTAAGGACAGTATACAAAGATAAGAAATAGCCCCAATAAAAGATAAAGAAGATATAGAGAAGCAAGAGTGGGTTAAAAATAAAGATAAGGATAAAGAGAAAAATGAAGCAGAAGGTGATGTATAAAAAGGTTCTGAAATAAGTGAAGAGGAAATATAACTTGGAAAATAGTGAAAGGTAAAATTAATTCTATTGGTAAAACAGTAAGAGACAGAAAAAGAAAGTTTAAAGGGATAACTGTAAAAGAGAAAAAGAAAGGAAATGGATAAAAAAATAGATAAATACTTCGGGTCTGTATCACATTGTTGAACTTTTAAAAGTTCAAACATCATACAGTCGACACCATATATTCAAACTTTAAAAGTTCGAAAACATAATATTAAAAAAAACACAAAAAAACTTACCTGAAGGTTGTAAGTAGGGGGGCTGCACCCCCCACTATTTAAATATACCAACTCCGAGATCGTACTACATTGCAGGAAAGGGAAAGCTTCCCTTACAGCGATCTCCGCTGAAATGTTTGAAATTTTACAAGTTTGAACATATGGTTTCGACCATATGACGTTCAAACTTCTAAAAGTTCGACAACGTGAATGGCACCCAAATACTTCAAATTTTCACAGTTTCTGGTAAGCTGCAACATAGACATCATGACAACTTTAGAGTGCTTTTAGTAAATATAAATGGTATCAAAAATACAAGTAGAAGACTAGGCATTCTACATTGGCATAGTAAATGTGATGTTGACTTAATAATATTGGAAGATGCAAGATTGTTGATACAAGATGAGAGATTACAAACAAAGAATCTTTTGGGAAGAGAAAGGAACTGTATTCATCCATAGCTGTACTTTGTAGAAAGTCAGAGAAAATATTAAAGATAACATTGACAATGATTTGAAAATTAACTATTGTAGATCTCAGATGGCATAATCAGGTGTATAGAATTACAGCATTGTATGCTATATTAAAATTAAGAAAGGGCAATTTTATTTCATAAAATTTTGGATTATATAGTAATTAATATGAATATAATATTAATGGAAGATTTTTATTGTGATTTGAGAGTAAAAAGATGAACAGAGGAAATGAGGTAAGAAAATGTTTTAAGTTATAAAATGTATCAATTTAAATATTTGGAATAATAATTTGTGGACATATAAGCAAGGTATATATAAGACAGAAATAGATTATTTTACTATATCACAATGTTTAAATACAGCTAACACAGAGACACTTGCTACAGGCTTTTTCAGATCACTCAACCATATGGATAGAAATACAAGAAAATAAGAATAGTATCAGACTGGGAAAATAAGTAAAAAGAATAAACAAGAAATTATGAGATGAAAATGGAAAAAAATATGTATGTGTTTATGGAATGATCACATTTTCTCTAGTCTGTGTTATAAAAATGGTCTGTGTTGTGGCTAGCTTTGAATGAAAAATATAAAAAAAATGTTTTTAGAATGGCAGTCAGATGTAAGAAAAGTACAAAAAGCAAGTTATAAAACAATGTGTACAGATGCTTTAAAAGATTTGGAAAGGAGTGATAGAGAATATTATGTGATAGAATGGAGAATTTATGAAAATAGTCAACAGAAAATTAAATTATTATTTAAGCAAAGATAGTATTTACAAGTAAAATAATAAGAGGTATCAGTTTATTTGAGCCACGCAGTTTAAGAGAATACTAGTATAATGAGAGAAATGAAAGATGACAGAAGAGAAGTAAAATGATCTCAGTAATAAATTATGAATATTGTATTAAATTATGTAAAATAAATGCTTCATGATAAAAAGAAAGTGCAGAAAAGAATGGCATGTTAAACATTTGACATAACAAGAAAATAAGGACTTAGAAAATGAGATTTCCATACAAAAATTAGATAACATACTTAGACAAGTTAATTTACATTCAGTTTCAGGATCAGATGGAATAGGATACCAATTTGATAAGAATTTCATGGAATGGCAGAAAAAAATAATTCTTGCAAGTTATGAATGAGTAGTTAAATGAAGGTTTTATGTATAAAGATTTGTGCAGTGCCATACTTAAATTTTATGGAAAAAGGAAGATAAAAATGCAATTGTAAATTGGAAACATGAAATATTGAACAATACAGATTTTAAGATTGTAAGAAAATAATTCAGAAGAGAATGGGAAGTAAAATTAAATGTTTTATGGAAAAGGTAGCATATATACTTCAAAGGGAAAAGGATGTCAGGAATTATTATTCATAGTAAGGGAAATTTTTGATGATATTATAAACAGGACATATGATACCAAGGTCATGATAGGATATTTAAATAAATAAACTTTTGTATACAATTATGGAAGAGTATAACATTAGTAAGAAAATTAAGACTGTATGTTGTTCTGCATATAGTAAAAATAATGTAAGAATTTTAGTGAATGAATCATTAAGCAAAGAAATAGATATAAAGAATAGTATAAATCAGGGATGTCCTAAGAGTTCTATATGACTTGTCTAAGTTATGAATGTTATTAGTTAGACATGTAAATTTGTACTTGAGAGGTGTTATTTATATTACCAATGAAGGGATATAAATTCCAGTAATGCTTACTTCTGCAGATGATATTATACTGATTATGAGATGTAAAGTCTGGATGAAAGAAGTGATATGTTATATCAATCAATGTTTAAATGTAATAGGCATGGCTTTAAATAAAAAAAAACTGGGTGTCACAGGAAATATAGGAGAAGTATCTTTCTCAGTGAAATAAATGTTTGTGTTAGGAACAAGACTTAGGGATAAAAATGTAAGTGATGAACAATGAAATAGGATACTAGATAAAATAAAGGAACTTTGTTGTTTTTGGAAAACATACAAGCTATAATTTAATAAAAATATTTATTTAATTAATTCAGTTATACTAGGAAAGATTGCACGTTTAGCTAGTGTCTATATGTTGCCAAGAATCTATGAAAAAGAAATACTATACATATATATTTTTTTATTTTAATGGGGCTCAAGACTGAATCCAGTGAAGAGAGGAATCTTTTACATGGACAAGGAAGCTGGAGGTTTTGGATTAATAATCTCAATTGTTTATGCTTCTTCATTGAATTTGTATAATGTTTTGTTTTGGATAAATGATAAAAAAATAAAAAATTAGTAGTAAATGTACTAAATTACAAATATAAGTGACACTGGGATAGGTTAGAAATTTCAAAAGAGGAAAAGTATGTTTAAATGAAGTAATGAGATGTTATCAATAGAAAAGTATTTTATGGAAAATAAAAAAGTCATGAAAAAGAAAATTAGAGGAATGAGTGATATAAAAATATCATAATACAATGTTATTATGCTATTCCTTGGGCTGAGTTAGTGAATAAAAAAAGTTAAAGCACAAAAAGCATGGTGTAATAAGCATGCAGAATGTCAAGATTTTTATGGAGGTTAGTGATTAATAAATTACCAGTAAAGGGACTTATGCCATATAAAAACATGAAAGAATTTGTATATATTGTGGTAAAGAAGAAATTACAGAACATGTGTTCTTAAAATGTATAGGGGTTACAGAATTGTGGGGAAAATTGTGTAAAGAAAATTTCTTTGAAAATATAAAGAAGGTAAGTGAAATAAATATTGATATGATTATGAATGGATATTATAACCATACAAATAAGGAATATCATAGTAAAATCGATAAAAGATTATTTTATGTTGTATGGACCATTTGGAATGAAAGGCTAAATGAAATCTTGTTTAATGATAAATGGATATTAGCAGTAATTATATGGGTTGTGGAAAAAGGAGTTTGGGGTCAAATAAGGTAATGAGGACAGAAGTTTATCATAATAACAAAAAGTAATATACCTGTGATTGTATGATAATAACGGAAAGGAATGGAAATTTGTACACTGTATAAATGTATAAATATTTAAATATGTATGTTTGTAAATAATATTGCAAGTAATGGTTTTAAATAAAGAACCCCTACTCTTTTCAATGGGTTCCAGGGGAAATTTTATACCCACTGTAGCTACCATCAACTCAGGCACATGTGACGTTGCTTTAATGTTTTGTCTGAAGTGCGGCACATTTTGGAGTATAACACCCCACCTCCATATTATGCTGCACTGCATTATCAGCAATCCATCTATCTGGTGTGAGAATAAAACTCATAGCCTTCTACACTAATAATGAGTGTGCTACCTGTTGTACCACTGATACTTCCAAAGTATAACAGAGCAAGTTGCAATTTTCCTTCACTTGGCTAGAGATGCTGCAATTAAGGTATTTAAATAACCTCACTAAAGAGCAGCAGTCTAATTTGGTTATTATAACAGTCAAGAGCCTAAAAGGAATTTCAACTATATTCATCCTTTTTTCACTGGTAACAAGGTTTCATAGGACTCATTTGGTACATATATGACCGAATTAAGACTCTAAGCTAAAGACTGTGATATTAGTGAGCTGAATGATTCATTATTGAGAGACAGAGTGTGGCATTAAATGAAAAAGTAAGAAATATGTGTTTGCTGGTATCTGAGTTTACACTGGACAAAGTGGGCATTTGTGGAAAGTGGCAGAATTCATTAGTATTCAGATGAAAGAGTTTGCTGAGGTTTTGGATGTATGCAAAATTGAAATTAAGCAGAATTCTATTAGCACTAGACTGAATGATACTGTTTGCCAAAGTATAATGTGAGAAAGAGTATGGCAGTAAAGAATGTTACTGCTATGTGTGGGTCTCATGATGCAGTTATAAGGTGAAAATTATTCAGCTCATGAAAACAGTTTTGTTCGAGGTGTGTTTATCAGCATAGCACGAACCCACAGACAGCACTCAATGTGGAATGCAGGATGTACAGACTGCATAACACTTGTTCTCAAGCATCCAAGGTGAGGGAAAACTATTCAGAAAATGTTTTTCAAATGACTGATGATGCAAATAAAATTAATGATTGTATAGTTACTGGGTTGAACAATGCTTTGCCTGTCCCATACAGTGCAGAATTAGATGACTTGTTTGTATATGTAGTTGGTGTGTGTGTTGAAACTGTCTGCTGTTTCTCCACTGAGCACAATATTGTCAGTATCCAAATCATTGGATTGAAAAGCTGTGTATAAATGGGAAACTTACATAATTTATGCTAGATGATGTGGTAGAATACAGTATTACAACTCTAAATACATTCAGAGAACTGAGAACAAAAAGCTTATTGTCAGAAGTTGTGTAAGGCTTTTTTATTGATTTATTCTATCATTGACTAAATTGCTAGATCAGATGAGGGTATATTGTTGGCATCAAAATAAAGAGTACAGTTTCTGTTTTAAGTTGCAACAGTACAACAATTAAATATAATATGAAGGTCTTCTTGTGAAGAATTGGGCATGACAAAGCAAATGTATAGTGTGGATGCAAGTATAGAACTCTAAAAGATGCATTTCAGATAGTTGTAGAAATTTACTAACTTGCAATAACTATGATTTGTCTGCTTGTGAAAAATCATTCACATGTTCATAAAGCACATTAGTCACATATTTGCAGAGGCATTTGTTAACTGATTGTTACATTGAGGACATTGATAAAAAATTGCAAAAATGCAAGCAAAAACTGTACCATGGGAAGTTCCAGAGGCATGGATGCAAAATATTAGAAATTAATTAAAAAGAGAAGGAGGACATGAATATTATTGGCAGACAGAATGAACCAACACTATAAGTTAACAGTATAGTGAATGTGGATAAAGTTGACAAAATGTATATCTGGGGGGAGGGGTGGAGCCTGAATGGCTAACTGAAAGCAGCAGTATTTTAGAGCTCCATATAACTAGTTAAATACAACAGGGAAAATATTTTTTTTTCTTCAGAGTATAAAATCTTATAGATAAAGGACTAATTTACATAATTAGAAACTTTGGTGAAGTTTTACAAATAATTTCCTGTCAAAAAGCTTGGAGATATATTCATTTGTTAAAATGAGCAACTGAAGGAATTCTCACCATGATGCTGCCTTAAAGAAGGAACTACAATAGATGACATCTACCCTGCAGGAGTTGTCTTTGAAGATGAATGATTTTAAAGAGAACCTAGAAAATCTTAAAACAAGCAGTCAAAAACAGGCTGACACCCTCAAGGAAATGCTACAACAACACCAGACAAGGATAACAGGAATAGAGGTTTCTCTAAATGACTTAGAAAGCAGACTTAAGGAAGAGGAAACACAGAAAGAACTCCTTCTTAAACAAAATACTTGGTTGGTTAATAAAGTAGATGACTTGGAAAATAGGGAGAGGATAAATAACATCAGGATTTTTGGATTACCTGAAAACACAGAATGTGAGGATATTATTTCCTTTTTCTCAAGCTGGATCCCTGACATTTTAAATTTAAAAGAAAGACTTTCCTTTGGCATTGAAAGGGCGCGCAGAGCTCTTTGGAAACCTGCCAGTAACTCAAACTCTCCTCCTAGGTTAATAATTATCAAATTTCTTTCATACTTGGACAATGAACTAATTTTAAGATCTGCTTGGAGGAAGGCACCTCTAAACTATAAACAGAGCCTGATAAGATTTGATAATGACTATTCATCTAGAATATTGGAACAAAGGAAAAAAGTGAGGCCAATGATAAAGTTTCTAAAGCAAAATAACATCAAGACACAACTTGCATAACCAGCTAAGATAAGAATACTGTATGGCAATGAGATGAGGACTTTTATTGACTTAGAGGAAGCTTCTTCATTTATTAAAACTAATAATGTGATTACTTTACCAGAAGATATGGATTGGATGTCACCTTCTCTCAAGAGAAGAAAAGAAACAAATGTCTGGACAGACATCAAAAAGAAGAAGCAAAAGACTGATACTGTCACAGCCAAATCTCTCAAAGCATCTACTATGATATGAATTGTTTTAACATTACTTTAAAGGACCAATTTTACTGCTTGGAATTTTAAAACAAAGGTAACTAACTACTGGAATCTTTATCTATATGTTTTGAAAATAAAGGCCACAAACAATTGATCTGTTTTCCTGAAAGATTTAGTCCTGTCCAAATAACAACGAAGCTGCAGATGCACACCAAGGGTGTGCAAAAGGTACTCCCCTCTATTAGAATGCTGAAGAAAGAAAACTGGCAGGTCAATAGATTGGTTAATGGAAAAGCCAGAAATGACCTTGGGCAAGAAAGAAGGGTCAATACGAAGGGACACCCTATCCATGTGGAAGATCAATTAAGGACTCTTCACACTCAAGGCCTGCAGCTCAGATACTCTTCTTACTGAGGTAAGTGCTATTAGAAGTATGGTTTTCCATGACAAAAATTTCAAATCACATGAATCAAAGGGTTCGAAGGGAGAACCTATGAGAGACTGAAGCACCAGAGTCAAGTCCCAGGGTTCTAAGGGAGGCTTTACCAGAGGTTTAACATGTAATACTCCCTTCAAAAAGGTCTTGCATAGGTGGTGTGACATAATTGAAGAATTATCAAGACCTTTATGAAAATTGGCAATAGCTGCTAAATGTACAGTGATCATTGAAGCTGAGGCTCCTGCATGTGAAAGCGTAGTCAAGTATTGTAGGATCTTTTGAATAGGCATAGAGAAAGGGTCATAAGTTCTGGTCTTTGGCCCAAATAGAGAACCTAGTCCATTTACTAGAATAAACTTTTCTAGTGGAAGGTTTGTGTGAGGCCAGAATAATTTCACGAACAGGAGATGGGATGTCAGGCAGCCTAGCAATCACTGGAAGTGGAGGAACCAAGCTGTGAGCTTGAGCCTGTACAGGTTCTGATGACTCAGTCCCTGAGGATGAGATAACAGGTCCTGGGAATGATCCAGGATCCATGGGCTGTGAATCAGATGAGGCCATAGAAACGGGAACCAGACTTGATGTGGCCAGTAGGATGCAATGAAGATCACATTGCTTCTCAACCTCTGAGTTTTCTGGAGAAATTTTGGGATGAGAGGAAACAGGGGAAAGGCATACAGAAGATCCAGGGGCCAATCGTGCGTTAGAGCCTCCCTCGGTTGTTCCCCCTGAGTGGAGATCAGGGCAAAATAGATTCTGCATTTGTAGTTTAGAGGCGAAGTAAACAGGTCGCAGCAAGGCTTGCCCCAGCGCTGGAAGATCCAATCTGCTGTTACAGGGTTGAGGGACCACTCATGAGGCATCAGGAAGTTCCTGCTCAGATAGTCTGCAATAAGGTTGGAACTCCTGGGAATGTGCGTTGCTATAAGAAAGTGGCTGGAAACTATCACCCAGTGCCAAATCCTCATGGCTTCCTGACACAGGGGTAAGACCTGGTTCCACCTTACTTGTTGATATACAAGATGACTGACATGTTGTCTGACTGAATTGCAATGGTCCCTGAGGGAAGGGATGCATGGAATGCTTGCAACACTAAGAGAACTGCCCTCAGTTCCAGGACATTTATGTGCAAGTTGGCCTCCATGGGGGACCAGGTGCCTTGGACAGTCTCTGCCTGGAAATGCCTCCCCAATCTAACAGTGAAGCATCCATGGTCACTGTGGCCGTGGGCTGGGGAAGACAGAAAGGTCGACACCAAAGATTAGTTTGTGGCTTCATCCACCATAGCATTTTTTTCTTGCAACAGTTTGTAAAGCGTATCATGTGGATGAGTGGGTGAGTTAGCAACAACCATTGTGTGGAAAGAAGCCACTGCAGGATTCTCATGTGCAGTCTCACCAGTGGTACTAACATAATGGCAGCTGCCATTGAGCCCAAGAGTTGCAGTACAAGATGTGCTGGTACATAGGTCTGAGGAAGAAGGTCTTGGATTGGTGTCTTTTTTCAAAAGCTTATAATGGGGGAGAGAAGCTTGACAGGATGTTGTGTCGAAGACCGCTCCAATAATTTCCAGTGTCTTCATTGGGGACATTTGAGATTTGTCTTTGTTGATTGCAATCCTCAAGTGGAGAGTGAGAGTTTGAGTGTAAGAGAGGCTGTGGACTAGAAGGTTCCTGGTTGGAGCGGTAAGGAGCCAATCATCTAGATAGGGAAACACCTGGAATCCTTGTAGTCGAAGATGAGCTACCACAGCTACTATACATTTGGTGAACACTCAGGGGGCTATTGAGAGACTGACTGGCAGTGCCCTGAACTGGTAGTGATTGGCTCCCAGCTGGAAGTGGAGAAACCTCCGGGAGCGGTCATCCATCTTTATGTGGTAGTACACTTCCTGGAGGTCTATAGAGCACATGCAGTTATCCCTCCCTAGGAAGGGAAGAATGGACTGTATTGTGACCATCTGAAATTTTTAAGGTTTGATAAATTTGTTCAATAGGCTGAGATCCAGGATTGATCTCTAGTCCCCTTTCATTTTTGGCACTAAAAAGAACCTCAAGTAAAACCCGGATCCTGTCTGGTCAGGTGGGACTGGTTGGATGACTCTTTTCCTTAGCAGCTTTTCTACATCTAAAGCTGCTAATTTCCTCTGACTGGGTGGTACATTGGGGATTCATTTGACTGGTTTGGGAGTTAAGTTGAAAGGTATTTGGTAGCCTCTGGATATTATTCTCTGCACCCAAACATTAGTAGCAATAAGATGTCAGGATGGTAGATGCAGAGAAAAATGACCCCCGACAGCTTCCAGAGGGAAGCAATGGGGCCGCTGCTCAGGAGTGCTGGTAGGGTCTACCAGAGAAAGAATCTCTAGCCCCATGGTTATGCGGACCCCCTCAACCCCGAAAGGGACGTCTTTCATATGAGTTGCCCCCTCTGCCCCAGGGGGATTGTTCACCATGAGTGTCATGAAAAGGTCCTTGGGATTTCTTGAACCACATTTTTATCCCTTCTGGTTCCTGAAGTAGCACCTTTGAGGGTTGGAAAGGGGTATGCCCACAGCAGACAAGGTCTTTCCATCTTTCTCACTAAGTGTAAGTGTGTCTTGTACTTTGGGTCCAAAAAGTGCAGATTCATCAACAGGTGCATTGATGAAGGAAGATTTAAAGGGATCTGCGAAGTCACACAACTGCATCCAAGCATTACGTCTCATGACAATGCCTGATGCGGCAGCTCGAGCTGCCCCCTCAGTGGAGTGAGATATCAAATGCATCGAGGGGTTCAAGATGGATTCAAGGGTAGCTAGCTGTGAGGCGACAGGATCACGCACCTCATCAGACAGTACCCCACCAAAGAGGAAGACATTTCAGAAATTAGGTCTCTTTGGAGACAAGTAAAGTGTGCCGGATAGTTCAGCGACTGAATGGTGAATGTCACTGAAGCATAGGTCCATTTCCCTAGTCTGTCCATGGTACGGGACTCACTGTTTGGAGGATGGACAGTGGAACTATCTTCTGCCAGTTCCCTCTTGGTGGCCGTCGCCACAACCATAGAATCAACTGTCAACTGCTAGGACCAGTGGGGCTGGTCTTCAGGTGTAGATAAAATTTTTGTCTGGCCTCCGAGGGACAGGTTCTACATTTTCTGGGGTCTTCCAGGCATGATGCAAAATGAGTTTAACAAGGTAATCTGCCGGTGGGGTCACCCAGGAAGTAGATGGCTGGGCACAGAAGGCCTGCAGAAACACCAATTCCTCAGAAGAAGGGTTATAGGACTTCCAGTCTCCCCACTGCTTGAGGATTTTGAGAATGTCTCCAAATGAGATGTCATCTGGGGGAGACAGTGGAGACTCTTCCCCCTCATCACAATCAGTATTTTCAGTGATAGATTCCTCCGGTGAATCAAGGTGCTTCCTCTTGCACCGTTTCTTCTGGGGTGGCTCCCCAGTGGGATCTTCTGAGGAGGACTCTGGAGAAGGAGTTTCCTTCAAAGAGGGTTCTTGTGACTGCTATGCCTGTGGTCCTGAAATAGAGGGTTGGGAGAGGATCATGCTAGGGGAGGGTTCTGATACTAATGTCATTGGCACTGACTGCGAGTCCAATACCTGTACAGTAGGCCCACCTGAGGAAGGATGGGAGTCCGGAACTGGGAGGGAGAACCTTGGAACCAGGGTCATACCTTGCCATGAGGAGCCCACCTCCAGGTGAGTAGCTCTGAGAGAACTGGAAGCCATTGGAGGCATGGTCATAGAAGGCACCAGTGAGAAAATAGGCACCAGGCTAGGTATCAAGGTACAGATGGTCCAAGCACTGCTTTGGGAGAGCATTGGTTCCACCAGAGCTGATGCAGCAAGGGTGGACGGTGCTGACAGGGAAAACATTGCTGTCAGAACTAAGACAGTATGTACTAGAGGTATATTGTCCTTGGCAAGTATTCGAGTTTTGGAGCTGATGAAACTGTCGGCACCATGGCTGGTGATGGTGCCGAAGGAGGTATCCGATGTCGGATCCAAGGATGGCACCGAAGTCAGTGGTGCCGAGGTCGGAGCCAAAATAGGGTGAATATCACATATGGCACTGAGGGAAAAGACACAAAGCCTGGTGCCGAAGACGTCCGCGCCAGGGAAGCACGGAGCTGACTCAGTTCTGTAACTGACGGAGATGCAGGAACCGAGTGACTCTGTTTGCCCTTATGTTTTTTGGTCTTTGGAGGGGGATGACCTCCAACCCAGATAGATCCTCTGAAAAGGGTGTCTTGAGTAATCCATTTTTCCTTATTTTTTTTGTCTTTGGAGGGTGTGAGACCTCCGACCCAGATAGAGCCTTTGAAAAAGGTGCCTTGAGTAATCCATTTTTCCTTATCTTTTTTGGCCTTTGGAGGGGGTGAGACCTCCGACGCAGATAGAGCTTCCGAAAAGAGTGTCTTGAGTAATCCGTTTGTCCTTATGTTTTTTGGTCTTTGGAGGGGGTGAGACCTCTGACCCAGAGAGAGTCTCTGAAAAAGGTGCCATGAGTAATCCATTTTTCCTTATTTTTTTTGGTCTTTGGAGGGGGGTGAGATTTCCGATCCAGATAGAGCCTCCAAAAAAGGTGCCTTGAGTAATCCAGTTTTCCTTATGTTTTTTGGTCTTTGGAGGGGGTGAGACCTCTGACCCAGATAGACCCTCCGAAAAAGGTGTCTTGAGTAAACCTTTTAAGATAAGTTTATTACTACGTTCTGTTAGTGTACAATTTCTAAAACTAGCACAAATGTCACAGTCAGCTCTAATAAGATCCACGCCCAAACAGTAGACACAACGAACATGTGTATCTGAGTTAGGCATCTTATGTCCACACTTGTCACACTGTTTAAGTCCCAACTTAGCTTTGTCTGACATAGTAAGGCAACAAGGCTATCCTATAGAAAAAGTAAGGGAGAAAATACCAGTGATGTTATTTAAAAAAAAAAACACCACTAGTAGAAAGGAAAGGCCTGTCAAAGACAGGAGAGAGGCACAGTACCAATAAAGGTAAAAAATTAAATTACCAATGAAAAGGGTAGGAAATAGGCTTAGGTTATAGGCGACAGTAAGAAAAGGCTAACTTGACTAAAAATTAAATAATTTTGAAGAAAAACTGTCTTAAAATTAACAATTTTCTAATTAGCTTTGAGAGAGATGGCTAGCACATCTGACTATGAACGCGGCAAACGAGATCTAGAGTAACTAGGAGAGGGGCATTGTGGGTAGGTCTTAGCTGAGAGTTTTTGGCTTGTGCCAGCTGGGAAACGGCCGTATCGGTTCTGAGGACGGAACCAAGGTCCTAGCTGTAATGAAAGAACAAAGATTTACAACATCAGATGTGAAGCTTTCTTCACATTCTATTTGCATTGCTATAACAACAGTAAACAATTGCTGTATTTTCTAAGGACACTGTGAACCTGTGAAGTGCGTTTAGCCTCACAGATAACAAATAATAAGAAAACATAATGTTTAGCTATTAAAATGAAATACAACCTAAGCAAGGTAAAATAAATACATAATAGGACTATTTGTAAATATTTTATGATTAATCCTCACAGGATTACGTATTCCTGAAAAACAACTGAAATGTTCCCAAACTGCATGTGCACTTAAATGTAGCTGCTTCATTAAAAATAATTACTCAGTTTAACATGCCGATTCTACAAACTGTCTGCACTGTAAAAGTTACATTTTATATGTTACTTGAAATTGACAGTCTGTAGAACACATGAAAAGATACATATTACTTTTTGCAACATGTTATCTTTGCAGTTACCTCACACTCTGTACAATCTCACTTGGCAACTGATAGCTATTCATTTAAAATATCAGTTTAAATACTAAATGTGCCCTTGAAATGCTATTGACATTTTGACAAAATATAATCTGAACTGTAAAATGAATGACTTGAAAGAAGTGAAGTAATGCATAGATTTCAAAGACAGTTCTTGACACTACAGTGTAAGTAAAAGTGTATATTCACAAGGAAGTATTGAAATGTTTTAGTCTTCCCGTTAAAATAGCTTACTGTCAACATTTTGCGATATCAGAAAGTTTGAAGAACTAGGAAATTACTTTTATTTGTCTTTATAATGATTATTAGACAGATGTTAGACTCTGCTTTGTTTAATGAATTGTGACATGTTTATGAGGAAAAGTGGACTCAGTTACTCACATTGGACTACACATTCCTGGAAACTCAACTGAAATGTCCCCAAATTACTTGTGAACTTAAATGAAACTGCCTGATTAATAAGCATAACTTACTTTAACAACCTGAATCCATAAGTTATCTGCTCTATAAATGCTACATTGTCTATGTCACTTGCATATGACAGTCTCTAGAGCACATGAAAAAATACATATTATTTTTGCAACATGCTATATTTGCACTATTTTATTTATTTATTTATTTCCAGGTTGATAACCGGGGATGTCCACTGGGCCCGAAAGCCCATTTTCAGTGGAGGCCCAGGGAGAAAAGCTCCATATTACAAACAAATTGCACAATTAAACAATTTACAAGCAAGCAAAAAATAAAATTTTATACATTTGTATAGTTAGCACAGAAAAAAAGCAAAAATGAAATACACATGCATTTGAAATGCAAAAGAAGTAAATCAGAAGAGAAGTGTAGGAAAGAGGTGGTGCAAAGAAGTAAAAGGAGAAGAAATGCCAGGTGGAGGAAAAAAAAGAACAATTAGACGAAGATTCATTTTACGTTCGTGGTCAAAGATACAGTTGCATGAAGAGGCATTATAGGCAGTAAGGATTTGAAGATATATAGAGTATTTACACAGAGTTTATACAGGGAGAAAATTGTTAAAGGAGCTGAGGGTAGGGAACTGAAGAAAGTGTTGGATGAAGAGGGGCAAGAGAGAGAATCATGAATAGGTGACATTAGTGGATTTAGGTAGTAAGTATACAATTACTTTTCCAGTTTTGGGAGAGGTGAGAATGGAGTACAGATTTTAATTGTTCAGGATTTGTAGTGATTCTTAGCAGGGGAGGAAGCAAGTTCCATTTTTTTGCTATAGTATAAGAAAGTAGAAGGTGGTCAGGGGGTCGTTTAGGTTTGTGTACTGAAAGAAGATTTTGGAGGGCTGATCTTAGGGGCCTGAGTGGAGTGTAAAAAGGCAAGATATTAGTTAGTGCAGGGCAAGCAGTGGGTTTAAAGATTAGTTTGTGGGCAGTAGTAAGTTGAAGGTAGTCAAGATGATTAGGGAGTTCTAACCATTTAAGACTATGGAGGGAGATGCAATGGTGTGTGGAATGAGTAGAATTAGTAGCAAATTTGGCGATTTTGTTGTAGCAACTTTTTAGTTTTAAGGAGATAGAAGCTGTGAGGTTGGTTAGAAGAGGGCCACCATACAATAGAGAAGGTAGAAGGAAGGTGGAGGTGAGGGTTTGTCTTGTAGCTATTGATAGAAAGTGAGCGTTTCTATAAAGCATACCGAGCTTCTGATGGGTGTTTTATGTTTAGTTGAATATGAGTATTACATTTCAAGTGTTCATCAATGGTAACACCAAGTAGTTTGGCACAAGTAACAACTTCTATTGAGGAGAGGGTGAGGCTGGTGATCTTGAAATAGTGCTTATCAAGTGGGAGGGCTCTTGAAGGGGAGAAAAGAATGATTTTGGATTTATTGGCATTAAGGGAGAGATGGTTTTGAAACATCCAGTTCTCTGTAGTTGTGAAGGCCAATTGGGTCTTGGCCTGCAGCTCGAGAAGGCAAGAGGCTGAGCAGACTAAAGTGGAGTCGTCTGCATATTGCATTATTTGAGTGTTTGGAATTGCAGAGTGAAAATCATTGATGAAGACATTAAAGAGCATTGGTCCAAGAATAGAACCCTGGGGAACTCTGGTAGGGGTAGGAAGGAAGGTAGAGGTACACGTTTGCCATTTCACAGCTTGGGATCTATCAGAGAGATAACTTTTGAACCAAGAAAGGGAATCTAGGGAGAGATTGAGGTTAGAGAGGTGATTGAGAAGGTGTGTATGGGATACAGTGTGAAATGCCTTGGATAGGTTAAGAAGGACAGTGGAGACAATATCTCCAGAGTCACGGGCATGGTTGACAATGTCTAAGGAAGAGAGGAAAGCAGTTATAGTACTGTGGCCTGGACGGAAACCGTGTTGAGTAGGGATGAGGAGTTGGTTATTGAGGGGGTGGGGCATGAGTTGCAGGTGGATACATTTTTCAAGGACTTTTGAAATTGGGGAAAGAATGGATATTGGGCGGAAATTAGAAATGCTATTATTTTTGCCTCCTTTATGAAGGGGCAGGATGTAGGCAGCTCACCATAGTTTGTGAACATAAGATTCCTGGATGGATCTATTGATGAGAATGCTGATGGGGATGGTGATACCATCTGCAGCGAGCTTGAGAAAGAGTGAGGGGATATTGTTGAGGGCATTGGAGCATGGCTTGAGTTTGGAAAGAGGTTTTTTGATACAGGAGGTTGAGACAGGTTTTTAGATAAAAAGTGGGATGGGGTTTAGGAGAGCAGGAATGGGGAGAGGAGGGGGAAGTGAACTTAGGGGTAGGGGAGGGGGTGGTTTTGGTGAAGCTTTTAGTAAGTTCAGCTATAGAGTTGGTAAATAAGAATTTAAAAAGGGTTGCTATTTCTTTGTCGGTCTTATTGTTGTCGGGACAGGGACTGGATTTAGTACCAGGGTGTAAAAGAGAGTTGATGGAATTCCAGAATTTTTGGGGATTTTTTGAGTGGGTAGACTGTAGTTTGGTGTCGTATGATTTTTTTATCTTTTGTGATAATTTTTTTGGTTAGATTGCGGAGTTGCTTAAATTGAAGGAGGGTAGCTGGGTGTTTATTTTTGTTGTAGAGTTTCCATGTTTTGTCCTTTTGTAGCATAAGAGATTTAGTGTCCTTAGTTAGCCAAGGGGCAGAGTTATATTGTATTTGTTTTGTTCAAAGTGGGGCTGGGGTGTTTAGGATTCCAAGGAAGGTAGTATTGAAGACTTCTAAGGCTTCATCTAGAGGAAGAGTTTTTAGAATATCCCAATTTGTTAGTTTAAAGGTTTTGGTGTTGGTAAGGGAGATGTTGGGCAGCTCGGTGAATAAAGGCTGGGAGATGATCACTTACTGAGTGAGGTAGTGTACCAGAGTCAGAGATCTTATTAGGGTGGCTGACTAAGATCCAGTCCAGGATGGACCCTGGGGTGGTTGTTTTTGTTAGGTCTGGTAATGTCATTTATTAGTTGAGTAAAATTATAGAGATTGATAGATAGAGTGGGAGTATTGTTATTAATTTTATTCCAGTCGATGTTGACATTACCTAGAATATAAGTCTCAAGTTTGATGTTATTTGAGGCCCATAAGAGAACATTCTCTAGGGTGGATGTGTTGCCACCAGGGGGAATATAGATGGCTATAATACAGATACTTTTAAAGCTGTTCATTTTGAGGATTCCTATGATTAGTTCAACATTATTAAACTGAAGAATGGGATTCTGGTAAGGACAGAGATTCAGCAGGCAGTTGTAGATTAAGGCTACTCCACCTCCTTTTTTGTTTTGGTGGTTGAATCGAAGAGCTTGAAAGCCAGATTCCAGGGAGTGGCGTACGGCAACTGTGGTCCCACTCCACAAAGGCGGCGCCTCTACGGACCCTGGTAATTACCGCCCCATAAGCTTAACAAGTCTAGTCTGCAAAGCTATGGAGAGGATCATAATGGAGCTCATAAACAAAGATATAGGGGACTTGCAGACATTGGACCCGACCAAGTTTGGCTTTGTCAAGGGAAGATCATGCCTTTTGAACTTGGTTGACTTCTTCGAAACAGTCACCAAGGCCATTGATGAGGGAAAGGCAGTCCATACAGCCTACCTTGACCTTGCAAAGTCTTCGACACAATACCCCACTCGGGTATTGTAGAAAAACTTACCAGCTTAAATGTAAACCCATATGTCACAAGATGGGTTGCAAACTGGCTTAAGGACAGAACCCACAGGGTTAGAGTTGCTGGCGCTGTGTCAGACTCCAAGCCGGTCACAAGTGGTGTCCCACAGGGCTCGGTCCTTGGCCCCCTATTGTTTGGCATCTACTTCTCAGAAGTACAGGCCAACATGGGAGGACTTTGGCTGACAAAGTTTGCAGACGACTGCAAACTGGGCGCCATAGTGGAAAGTGCATCGGACACGGATATCCTTCAGAAGGGACTCACGGAAACAGATAGCTGGTGCCAGAGCCATGGCCTGAAGTTAAACGCCAAAAAATGTATAGTCATACCCTTCGGGAAAAACAAGGTAACCCCAAGCTACCATATAGGTGGCAATCCACTAAGCACTGGGACCTGGGGACCCAGGTTGACAGTGGCCTTTCTTTTGACACTCACGTTGCTAAAGTGGTTAGAAAGACCTTCTACATTGCCCACCTGATCATGAAGGGATTCACATCCAGATCTAGTGAGGTCATTGTTCCCCTGTACTCTTCACTTATCAGACCAATGATCGAGTACAATGCCCCATTCGGGATGTATCTCACCTGACATCTGCAGCAATTGGAGAGACCCCAAAAGTTCCTCACCAAAAGGATAAAGGGACTCCAAAATCTGTCATATGCTGCCAGATTGAAGAAACTCCAGCTCTATTCAGTCGCATACCGTCTGCTCAGAGGTGACATGTGCCTGACATACAAGGCCATGTCCAAGCCCGAATTAATGGACATGCTCCGCCTCAAAAATCCAAATCCACCAAAACCACTAGAGCAAGCGACTTAAACCTTAGCACGGATATAAATAGGACGTGCTGGAGGGATAGATTTATCACTCAGAGACTCCCTATGCTGTGGAATAAAATCCCAGTCCATGTGAGGCAGAGCACCTCGCTGACTCTGTTCAAGAGAAATCTAGACCTGTGGATGGGAGATCGTAGGTTTACCCCGGGAATCATTTCTGTGTCACTGCTGGACAGAGGCACAACAAACTAATGGGCACAGTATTTTTTCATATAAGGGGTGGCGTAAGCCACAAAAATTTGGGCTAGGCTTATAAATGCCTTAGGGCAGATAGCCTAGTATAAACCTATGAACCTATGAACCTATAAGATGGTACAGTCTCAGAGTTAGTAATGTGTGGTTTAAGCCATGTTTCTGTGACTGCTACTGTATCAGGTACAGTGTGATTTAGCCAAGCATGGAAGTTTGTTATTTTGTTATTTATACTCTGGGTGTTGATAATGAACTTGAGGTATTCATGGCTGTTTCTAATTGAGGAGGTAGGGGAAGAGAAATTATTACTGGTTGTGGGCCCAGGGTTGGGGTGGATGTCACCCACTAGAGCAAGCCAGGAAGAGGGAGAGAGGAGGAGAAACTTTAGATTGTGACATGAAGTTAGAGTGAAATACAGTTTTGATTTGGTAGCAAGAGGTTTTAAAGAAATTGTTAGGAGTTTTAATTTAAAGTAATGAAATGGGTTTGGTTGAAGTAGGGAGGGGGATATGAAGTAAAAGTGGAGTGTCAAAGGGTGGGGACGGGAGAGAGTGGAGGAGGAGGGGAGGGAGAATGAGGGGTAGTTTGGTAGAGGAATAGGAGCTTGCATTATAAAAAGTTATTAGGAGGAGAATACATGTAGAGGAGGTGAGCTGAAGTGGAAGAGTCATGGTTAAATAGAATAGGATAGGTTTTAGAGGAGGAAGAGTAAATGGGAGAGAGTTTGGAGATGAAAGGAAGAGGAGTATATCTGAGAGTGCAGTCAGGTAAGGGATAGAGAAGGGGAGGGGTAACCGATTGAATCGCAACTAGGAGGGGGAGGGGCAAAGAAATGGGATTGGTGAGGGGATGGGGAGGAGATTCAAGTGACTATAAAGGTAAATGCATTGGGGGTGTGTGGAAACTGGGGGTAGGGTAGGGGAGCGGAGGGAGCCCGTAGGGCAAACGGAGGGGGTAGAGTCACTGAAGGAGAGAGCCCAAGGAAAAACTATCAGTGGAGAGCTGAATTGGTAAGGTAGGTTTGGGGATGGGTAGAAGGTAATGGCCTAGGTAGTAGGGATAGTAAGCAGGGAATAATAAGTGAATTAGAGTACAGGTAGAAGGAAAAAAGATGTTGGGGCAGCAGTTCTCCAATTTATATAAAAACTGCAAGCCTAAGAATGTGTTTTGAGTTAGTGGGGTAAGACTGGGCGAAGGGCGCTACCTAGTGGACAAATGTTATATAGTAAAGAATATCTTCTTATGGAAGGTAGCAGGTCTGGAAAAGTACAAGGGGGGAAGGATATCTGTTTAAAAAAAGAGAAAAAACAGAGGACACAAGAGGAAAGGGTATGCAAGATGTTAAGGAAAAGCTTTGGCTGCTGGTCATCCTAGCTAGGGAGTGTACATAAAAACCTGGAGTATCTAAACAAAATTAGATTTTGTACAGTCTTTTGTATTAGAAACACATACTTTTTTTCTTCTTAGAGGGACTGTTGCACAGGGAGGTTAAAGGTTAAATTCCTCAGTTTAGGTAATAGACAGTAGTAGATATGGTGGGTGAAGGATGTTGGTCAGCAGCGACAGGGCAGTCTCCCACTGGAGGACAATACAGGCAGGTTGGACAGCTGGGTAAATAAAAGCAGAGAGAAACAAGAGGTAAAGTAAACAGAATATTAGACACACTAAGAAGAAATACTAGGTACTGATATGCAAAACTTAGGCAAGATTAGTCACTGTTCTACATATACAATATAACAAAAAACAACAAAAGAACAGACATTTCCAGTTGTATAGTCAGAAAAGGATTCGGTAGACTCAGAATAATGTTGCACAATTGCAACAATGCCCTTCTGAAAGTGGTGAAGTACAGTTTGCATTTAACAGAGACTAAGGTAAGGAGCAAAGAATGTTGTTCGAGTTCTGGCAAAGGCAGCATGAATACAGGTAGGAAAACATGGGCGTCAAACTAACATGGCTTATTCAAAGTCAAAAAAGTATTTCAACTGTAGTATTAGTACAAATAAACAGTACAAATCAGAATAGGACCTTTATAAACTACAGGATTGTACATTTCTAAAGCAAAGTTCCTGAAACAAGATCACCAAGACGCTATATTAGCTTGGGGTTGTTAACGTATAAAGAAAGCAACAGTGCAGCATCACTAATAGTTCTAATGTTTTTTAATACAGTATATTCAAAGTAATCTTCAGTAAAAGTAAAGGACAGGGCTAGTATTCTGCCTCACTATTCATATGTAGCAGTTTAAAGCAAAGTATTTATTCTATACAGGTTATTCAAATGTAATCTTCAGTAACAGTAAAGTATAGGGCTAGTATTCATCCTCACTATTCTTGTAAGGCATTAGCAGTTTAAAGTAAGGCATTTACACAACAAGGATAGCAGTGGAGTCTCAAGCCGCTATCCACGATAGAGTATATCCGTTCCATGAGCGGGAACGCAAACACTAACTATACATTCTAAACTAACTCAATTGGCAACTGACAAGTTATTTATTTGAAACATCAGTCTAAATATTAATTGTGCCCTTGAAATATTGTTGCTGTTTTGACAAAATAAAACCTGAATTGAAAAAGGAATGATTTGAAGAAGTGACATATTGTACAGATTTCAAAGACAGCTATTGACACTACAATGTAAGTAGAAATGTATACATGCAAGGAAAAATTGAAGTGCTTTACACTTTTAGTTAAAATAGCTTATTGTTAACTTTTTGCTTTATCAGAAAATTTAAAGAGCTAGGAAATTATTTTTAATTTGTCTTTATAATGTTTACTAAAGTGATGTTAGTCACTGACTTGTTTAATGGATTGCGAGTCATGTACAAGACGGACTACTGAATGTTATTTCTGTTTACCTATGTTTGCTGAATTTCTTTTATTAGTACTGATTTAAAACAAGAGAAAGAAAGGGAAGGGAAATCTCTGTTTTTGGTCAAGAGAGAAGAGGCTCAAGAGTATTCTAACTGCCTCGAGAACTCTCTAAGATGCTCTAAACACTATTTGATTAATACTTACCTAAGGCAAGTCTTGTTACCATATGGGTACCTACACATTCATTCTAGACCTGATGTGATTACCCATTCTGGAAGCATGAGGTACCCTATGCAAGGTAGGAATTGTCAGGGTGATCATAGTTCATTCTTAGACTCTGCTTTGTAAATCTATAAATATGTAAAAGCACTGCACACAAGAATGTAGGGTGCCTCTACTCAGAGTCAGGATACCACTGATAATCCATGTCTTTTTATAAGTGTAAGCTGAAGTTGGCGAGCTGAAGAGTGGGAAAGTAAAGGAAAACAGTACACCTACAGTACATTCATATTTCATTGGTAATCACTCATTGTCTCCTACAGAGTCCTTTTAGTCAAATTATTTTAGTAATAATCTATTTGTTGTTGGCTTATTTAGTGTATGCTCCTCTGTTGCATTAATTTATCCAAAATGACATATCTGACATGTTTGGGATCTCTTAAGGGTAACTAAATATTTGGATATTTTTTAAGTCAACATAATAATTGTTTACTCTACTAACATTCCATCTTGATATATAAAATATTATAGAATAATAACAGAATAATATAGAATTTTATATTTCCTTTAAGAAAATTCTTCATATAATAATTTAACATATGGAGCTCAGTTGATATTGTTGGTTAAAGATATGAGTGATAATCCAATAGATCTATCTTTATCTATTGGATTAGGAATGACTTCCATTTCATGTTTAATGGGAGATTCATATTTACTTGTATTGGATACTTTAGAATTAATGTTTTATAGAAGTACTTTTTTAAAGTCTGACCAGAATTTTACCCTAGTTGTATTTAAAGAAGAAAGAACATTAAATTGCATTCCCAAGTTTACACACATAAAACTAACATTCAGTGTTATCAGAGAATATGGTATAACTACTATTAAAAAAAAAAAGGAGCAAAATGTTTCTTCCAACAATAACTTGAAATGGATTTAACATTCTTATCATTAAATACTAATGGCTTAAATAATGCAAATAAGAGATCAAACTTACTAAAATATTTAAATCTAAATAAGGCACAAGTAGTATTTCTTCAGGAAATGCATTTTAAGACTAATGATAGCTTTATTTGGAACCCTGAGGACTATACAGTCTTAGCTCAATCCTCCTATAGAACAAAGACAAAAGAAGTATCAATTCTCTGGAAGAAAAACATAATCACTCCAAAAGTTATTTATAAATACGAAGACAAAGAAGGTCTACTAGTGTTTGTTATAATTAATTAAATTTAATAACAGAATATGGACCTTAGCTAATCTATATTGGTTCCCGGGAATTGGTACAGAAACGGTTAAAAAACACCTAGATTTTATTTCCAACAATTATAAAGGAAATCTTATACTGGGAGGAGACTTTAATTGTACCTTAGAAGCTTCTGAAACCACCAAGAAGTCTTTTCTCATAGCAGCTATTTCAAAATCCTTAAAAAAGATGGATTGATTCATTTCATTTAATAGACACTTTTAAAGAAAAAGATTATACATCCTTATTATTTTCCCATAAACAAAACAGTGTAAGAAACTTCTCTGTGTGGAAGATTTTCAGTCCATATATTTCTAGTTAATCCTGTATATTAATCAGATCAGACAATGGTTGTAGAAGTAGCGAACGTAAACTCATCTTAAGTCAAAACAAAACAAAAAGTAATAATAGAAAATATATAATTGTACAGCATTACTAAGTATTCGAAAGTAATCCAAGCAAGGCAGGCAGTCTGTTTCCAGTCGAAAATCCTTTATTAGGTATGTGTACTTAATAAAAGATTTTCGACTGGAAACAGACTGCCTGCCTTGCTTGGATTACTTTTGAATACTTAGTAATGCTGTACAATTATATATTTTCTATTATTACTTTTTGTTTTGACTTAAGACGAGTTTACGTTCGCTACTTCTACTACCATTGTCTGATCTGATTAATATACAGTGATTAACTAGAAATATATGGACTGAAAATCTTCCACACAGAGAAGGTTCTTACACTGTTTTGTTTTTGGACCCACTACACTTTAGTGGGTTGTTTTGAGACTTCAGGGATACCACAGAGATTACTTATTATTTTCCCATAAAGACCATAGATTTAGAACACAAACCAAAATAGACAAATTATTTTTAGTTCAAGATTTACAAACAAAAATCCTCAACTTCTCAATAGTTCCATGTCCCTTCTCAGATCATGACTCTCTGATAATGAAGCTCCAAATAGAGTTTAAACTTTTAATCCTCTCAACTAGAATTTCATCATATATCATGAAAATTAAAGAATTCAGACCCTGGATGTTGTCAGAACTACAATTATTTCTTGAAATTAATAATACAACAGAAATCAGTAGAGTCATGATTTGGGACTCATTAAAAGCATATTTATTTAGTAAGACCCTTAGCTGGTACAAAAACAGAGTTAGAGAGTGGGAATCTGAATCATTAGACTTGCAAGCCAGACTCTTGACAGCAAAAATCTAAAAAAATCAGAATTGTCCAGAAGTCAAAAAAGAAATAGAGGAATTAAATAAAAAATATAATGAAATTTTAACACACAAAACTTGTCTAGCCTTAGAAAAAATTAAAAATTAACTCATTAGCCACCTCCCCCTGATATCTACATAACTTATCTACAAGAATTAAAGTACAATCTAAAGCAAATAACATTAGTAGTATATATCATGAAAAGAAAGGGGGAAAAGTATCAGATATAGGAGACATCCTTGAAGCATTTCGGTTCCATTATACAGAACACTTTAAAAAAGAAGATTTAGATACCAACCAAATAAACTTAGATATAAACCTTATCAATATAAAAAAAAACAGAAAACTTAAAACTAGGCTTACAAAAACCTATATCCTACAAAGAAATTGTTGACAAGATAAAATAAAGTAAATCTAACAAAGCTCCAGGGATAGATGGTATAATTACAGAAATTTACAGACTCTTCCCTTCAACAGTAATCTTGCTTTTTCATAAAACTTTGCTAGAAGTCCAGTCAGAAGCAAAAATACCACTCTCATGGAAGTATTCTCTCATAACACCAATTCTAAAAGATAATAAACCATCAGACTTTTGCACCTCATACAGACCTATATCAGCACTGAATAATGATTACAAAATAGTCATGTTAATCCTAGCTAACAGAATGAAAATCTCACTTTCAAAGACAATTAATGATGATCAAACTGGATTTTTATATAACAGGCACACACATGATAATATTACTTACTCTTATAGATTATGTGAATAAAGGAGATAGAGAAACTCATGTAATTGGATTAGACATAGAAAAAGCCTTCGATTCCCTTAACTGGGGAAATCTATTTAAAACTTTAGCATTATTTGAATTTCTTCCTCCTTTCATCTTATTACTAAAAAAGCATATATATTAATAACTTAGCCTACATTAAATTAGGTCCTTTCACCTCAAAATCTATCCATATAACAAAAGGTATTAAACAAGGATGCCCCCTTTCTCCTATTTTATTTGCTTTGGCTATAGAAATACTTGCAGAAATAATACACAATAATCCAGGAATAAAAGGAATAGAAGTCTGTGACCAGTACATATCTAAAATAATGCTTTTTGCTGATGATATTTTATTAACCCTATCAAACTCCAGGGAGTCATTAGGAGAGCTAGGAGAAGTAATGGAGAAATTTTATAAGATTTCAGGTCTACACTTTAATAGATCAAAATCAAAATTTATATTTTTAAATAAGAAAAAAGAACTACAAGTTACAGATAAATCCATCATAGGAAAATAAGAACGTATGCTAAATTATTTAGGAATAGTGTTATGCAAAAATATAAATGAAACAATATTAATAAATTATAAAAACATTATTGAAACAATAAAAATATATATAGAAAAGTGGAACAAAATTAGGGGAGGGTGGCCTAATGGTTAAGGTGCTTGCCTTATGAGCACAAGGTACAGGGTTTGAGTCTCACGAGGGATAATTAGCTAGGATTAAAATTTTTTATTTATTTAAATTTGTTGACCGGGAGTGTCCGACTGGACGTGGGTCCATTTTCAGTGGAGGCCCGGGGAGAAAAGCTCCATAGTAAAATAAACAGACAGTAGTTGCATTGGGTTACATAGCGATTAACAATTTAACATAGAAATTACTTACAACATATTTACAGATGAAGAACATAGTACATCAGTAGACAACTAGAATCTTTATCTGTGAAGTACATAACAGGCATTAACAAATATAATAATGAGAAGTTCCTGCTGTATAATAAGTACGAGGCTTATGAGCATCTGAGCTTGCTATCATCAAGGTAGTAGTGGAGGTGAAAGAAAGGTAGTAGTTGGATGGGGTGGATGATATTAGAGTGGGAGTTGCAAGGGCATAGCCAGCATGTTTTTAGGTGTGCTTTTAATAAAGTTTTGAAGTTGGTGCATGATGGTACGGAGGTAATTGTGGGTGGGAGTAAGTTCCATAATTTGGCTATGGCGCAAGAGAATAGTGCTTCACCAGCAGAGTTATTGGCTTTAGTGATCTGCAAGTGATTTTTGTTGCTGGATCTTGGCCCACAAGGACAGTTAGACTAGTACTAATCTATGAACCTATTAACTTTTGAATGCAGATTGCAATTAATAAAAATGGATTTATTGCCAAAAATACTATAGGTAGCATTAGCAATACAGTTAATTCCTGAAAGATGCATTCTTAAAGACATAAACTCATGTTTAATCAAATTTTTATGGTATCCCAAAAATAATAGAGTTGCTCTGACTCATCACATTAGACCCTGGAAACAAGGAGGATTGAATTTCCCAGAAATAGAAACATATATAACAGCATCTGTGCTTAAAACAGACTGGATAAACCCATGTTATTTTGCCAACTGGAAAGAATTAACAACAGCTATACTAACAAATGAATTTAATCTGTTAAATAAATTTTTAATAGTAGACAAATCAAACAAACCCTGGTACATACTATGCATAAGTATACAATATAATATACCAAAACCTTCTAAAACAACACTGACTAATCATTACATCAATTCCTTTAGGAAAGTTATCGGTGCAAACATAGATCTAAGACTTTAGTTTGACCTTTTAACCCCATTTACCATCACTAAGAACTTTCCTCACAAAATATATAGGGAAACAATAACCTCCTGTGAACAAAATGGTTTCTTATGCTGGTTTCAATGTGTAAATAAATTTTTATGGTATCCCAAAAATGTTTTAGATATACATATGATAAAAAACTGCTTATAATATTCTAACACAGGACAGATTAACCTTACAAAGCATTTAATGTACACTCAAGATTTATGCAGATTAATTAATAACTCCTCATTTAAAGATATTCCAAATCTAATAAGTTTTCTGTATGAATTTATATATAATAGTTGTGAAAAGAAAAATTCCATTTCAAATCTATATAAAGAGTTAATAACATATAAAACAATTCCCAAACCATCATGCTGGCAGTTCTTAACAAAAGGTGAGTCATTGCAGTTAACAGAAGAAATTAAAACTAACATCTTACTATCAGTTAATTACACCTCTAACACACAGTACTGGAAAATATTTCACTGGAAATACTTACATATAACATTTTTAACACCCAATAGAATTAAAAAGATCAGTACTACTACAAATGTTTTTTTGCTGGAGCTGTGAAAAGTTAAATAAAACAGACTGGATTAATATTTTTTATGAATGTAATAAAATTAAATCATATTGGAATAGAATCAATAATTTTTTTACAAGCTTTATTTAATGAATCCTTTACCTTAACTAAAGCATTGATTATACTAAATGCAAATGAAGGTCCCTACCTGAATAAGACAAATATGTATTTGTTATGGACAATACTTGCTATATCTAGGAAATGCGTAACCAGAAAGTAGAATTCAAATACGCCCCCAACTTTGAAAGAATTCTACACTTTACTGAAGACAACTGCATCGATGGAAATAAAAATCAAAGAACTACGAATCTATCCCAGGCCATTGGTAAATAATCCTTGAAAGAGAAAGTTACATCTTTGTTGGACACTCTGCAATAATCAATATTGTATCTCTGAAAACTGATCTGTTAATTCTACATTTAATAACATACAGTGTATATAATTGAAAGTCAGGCTATTGCAAATATTGTATTTAGTTGTTTAAAATGGTATTTAAAATATTATGTAAATGTTATTTTAATTGAAAATAAAAAAAATGTTTGATGAAAAAATGTATATTTGCTGTGACCATAATACTTAAAGCAATGCAGAGGGAACATTTCCCCCTGAACATAGCTGAAAGAATTGTCCTTATGATGCCCAGAGCATACTATTTCTCATTAATAGATGGGCTGTATACTTTAAACATACCACCTGGGAGATACAGCATGGTATGAATGCATTAAGAATCCCACCAACTCCAGAAGTGTTTCAGTGTGCTGGGGATGAGATTTCTAAGGTCTTGGTGGAGTGATATGTCATAGAAAGCATTTTGACATGGGATAAATGCACAGAACATAACATAGGACTTAAACAACTGTTTCATTGACTGAGGCTTAATAATCTAAAATTAAAGAAGACATATGAATATGTGTAACCAGTATTACCTATATAGCACCTATTAACCAGTCCTGAATTTCAGCTAGACCAAGGCATTCATCCAGATACAAAAAAATGCAAGCAGATTTGCAGATACCCTTCTTGCTGAGGGCTTCGACTGTGTCTAATACCTATGCCCTAAACTTGCCTGAAGTGTTGATTCCAATGAGATTGAGCTGGAGTATGTTATTTAAAAGCAATGCTAACAGCCACAATCCTAAAGTTTTATTTATGATCAGGTAAGTGGTGTTGCAGTTTGAGGCCAGTCAGTCTGGCATCAGAGAAGCATTTTTGCACAGGCAACAGGTGGCATATGTCTCTAAAGTGAAGACTGTCATGTAGATTTATTATGCACAGACTGAGAAGAAACTGGCAATTAGCACAGAGGATTAAGTCTATGAGCTGTTAACGGGCTGGTTCCTATGTTCTTTGGTTTAATTATCTCAGCCTTCATTTGCCTGTAGTGTAACATTGACCAAGTTACCTTAATTAGATTGATTTTCCTCCATCTACAGGCCTCAGTGTTAATAGTATGCCCTCTTTCATTTTTCTACTGTACAGGTGTCATCATGTTAAACTTTCTTGGCAATACATGCTTCATCTGCTTTATAGCACAGTCACTTTCTCCACCTTCAGAAAAGTACAGTAACAGCATATTATTTCCCTTTAACTTATTTTCCAGGTCAAGTACTTCTACTTATAAATGATGAATATTACTGTTCTCTGCCTTGGTCATTGCAACTGCTTCTTGAAGCTGATGGAGTTGGGCTGGCAATGCAGAGTTCATGAATCCTGTATAAGCTTTACTTTATATATTTGTTAACTAGGGAGGTGAACTGATCTACAGCCCCTTTATAGCCATGAACTGGACAGAGGCACAGTTACATATTTTGTTAACTCAGTGTGCATTTTGACAGCTGACAATATTAAGCCATTTAAGCAATGGATATTTAAAAAAGAAGCATGCCTACAATGAGAGACATAATTACATATTCCATGCACAGTTCTATGAATCCTCAGCTGAATTATGTTGACTGTGCCATTAGCATTTTAAAGAATGAATTTGACTACACTGAAAAAATATACATTACAATATAAAGTATTGGTGAAAAATATGTGATAATTATAATAAAAATACATTTTGGCAAATAAAATTCTTTGACAAATGGAATTAAAGATATTTTGTCAAAATTTAAATTTGGTGAAGAAATTATTTGTTAAACATAGTATCTCCATTGTGTCATACTATATCTGTTTTGAAGACTGAGGTATCTCACATGATTTGAGTGGCCATCACAATTATTTCCCAATGTTCCCTGCAAGGCTCACTCCTGTACATTGGTTATATCACAAGCCTTCTATGACATCATGCACCTGCTTGCCAGAAGTGCCATGTGTACTGTATTCTGCAGTGTCTCTTGGACGCACTTCTGCTTACATGCATTTTAGCCACTGGAGTTCACTAAATGCAGCTGGCACTCTTCCCTCAGTTTCAGCTCAATAAGTGTGAATTACCATGAGATATAGCTTTGTGTTTATTGCAAAATACTCTTTTCACCTATCTGTCTCTCTCTCTCTCTCTCTGATGCCATCCATGAAGATGCTGCCATTTAGCATTTATAAGAGATGGCTGGGTTCAGAGAAGCCTGTACTTTTTTAAGAAGGGTGTATATCTTAAGTGTAAGGTAAATAAAATCACCAGCAGTAATTCAGAACTTAATGGTATTAGTAGTATCAGCTAGTGAGTTAGCAGAGGCTGCTAGTGCTGTACAAAATGGGTGTTGGTGAACGTGGGGGTGCTACCCAGAAAAAAACCCTGATACAGTGCTAACTTGCACATATGACTCAGAGTTGTACACTGAGGAAAAACAGTATACAACATAACCCAGCTTTATGAACTGCAGGAAGAATACTTACAAGTTGTAGCTGTAGCAGCTGTGTGAACTACAGTCACATCCAGAATACAAAGATTAAAATTATTTTTTTGAAGTGGATTTGTACTATGTCACGTCAAACACCCCAACATTTCTTACATCAGACACTGGACAAATGTCAGGTTGCTAACGTCAGTGATGTAATTTGAGGGAAGTTTCTGTTAAGCCACCATTCAGCTTAGCTTTCCTCATGAATTTTAGGAATGACTAATTTAAAGAGGCTCCAAAAAGAGTCTTCAGGGTGAATCTCTGCCCCTGAGTCAATATTAGGAACAGAAATCCCTGACAACTGTTACCCAGTTCCAGTTCTACCCTTCTAAATCTGGTGCATTTTTTTTCTTCTTGTATCATGCACAAATTACTCTCAGATTCTAAATCTGGACCATTATTTGTTGCTGTATCACTTTCCAACTCCACACTTGGCTCTGTGTTTTACAGGCCATGGATTGAGAACAGAAACTGTTAGGTATTCTATATGTGACACATCAACAGCTTTTGTTGTCTTTTCGTTTCTATTCTTTTCACTGCTTGTATTTTTTTTTCAAATGACCGAATTAATTTTTGTAGCACTTCTGATATGTTTCAAGTGTAAGGAAGTAAAACAGCTAATACATCACTACTCATGGAAACAATACAGAGCACTTTGTGAAACATACTTAACTGGAAGGAAAAGAGAGAGAGAAGACATTTTAGTTGGACTCAGTGGCATAGAAGAATAAAGGCTTAACTGTGGCCCTGTTCACCCAAGTTTGAGTACCATCATGGGAGCTGGTGGAGCCATAAGGAGGAATAGTGTGGGAACTGAGTACCTGATTTATTTATTTATTTAACATTTGTTTACCAGAAAGTCTGACTGGGACAGAGCCCATTTTCAGTGGAGGCCCAGGGAGAAACACTCCAGATGTATGTCTTTGGAATGTAGGAGGAAACCAGATCACCTGGAGGAAACTGACATGAACACAGGGAGGACATGCAGACTCAGCACAGAATGCACACCAGCCAAGAACTCAATTGGAGAACCTCTTGCTGTGAGGTGACAATGCTAACCGCTGCACCAATGTGTCACCTGATGCTGGCTGACCCATGGTAGAGGGAGGAATTAGTTGTCCAGTTTGCTATCTGACACTTGCAAGTGGAGGCTTACCAGAGACAAAGGTCTGCCAGGAACAGAGGACATAGCTATGTCACTCCCAAGCCAGTAATGGTTGCTCTGCTTACCCATGTTTAGGAACATGCTCATACATGAAATTAACAATTCTCACATCAGCCCCCAGGGATTGGGGTTAAGGCCATTTGGAAAACACTCTTGTCGCTTTAAGCTATTGTGGGATTCAGGCTTAGCACCAAAAGTCTGGAAGATGTGGCAGCTAGTGGCAGCTGTGACAGAGAGACAACTGTTAGAGTCAGCAGAACTCTCCCAGTGGGTCCCCTGTGTCTCTAGTTAAGACAGTCTGCTGAGGTGGTAGGGTTTCAGAAGGCTGATGGTTTTAGGATAGCTGTAGCACCAAACAGCCTTCTTACCTGCTGGATAATGACTATCTGTGAAGCTCTAAAATGATTCACTGAACACATTCTCAGTGAAACAGAGTGAAGTAAGATACATTATTAGGGTGTTGATGGTCAGCAGATGAAGAAGCAAAAGGAACCAAGAAAAAGTGAAGGAATGTTGTGTCTCTCTCACACACACACACACACACACACACACACACACACACATACACACACACACTCACTTGCCTACCTTACCAGATAATTTCCCTTACACTACCTCCCAGACAGGCACACACCCACACATAACTCATACATGCAGTCCCTCACTCACATGCACACACCTAGTAACCCTTACTCACTTTTACACTCCCCAGTACTTACCTCTAATGTGATGCCTCAATACTAATGCAAAGGAGGAGGACTGGTCATGCTAGTCTACATGACCAAGTAATTAATTGCTCAGTGCATATATATGCCTTCTTAGAGGCATTTCCAGGCAAGATTTCGCACCTGGCTAAACAGCATGCGTCTCTCTGCTGAACTGCCTCATTAGCATGAACTATGACCGTGGAGATAGCCCAGACTGGTGCTACACATCTTCATGTTAGATCTGTACAGACCAAATAGCCAATAAAAAAATGTTTTTATGTAGAAGCTGAATAAAATGCTTTTATGAATATGTTTTCCACAGACTTTCCTAACCTGTAATTGCGCTTTACATTATTTTGTAATCAGCTGTGTTTCTTCATGTTAATATGTTTTCCTTTTGTATTTAAAGAAATCCATTAGTTATATTTACGGACATTGTGCTCTGTAATTACAGCCTCGGAGACTTCATGCTGCTCTTCATAGGACACTCCTGAAGTATGGTTACAATAAACAAGAATGCAGGTAGGAAACATAACTAGTTACTTTACATCCAGGTTCTATTTATCAGTGACTTAATTACACTGCTATATGAGCACACAATGTCTTTAGAAGGAAATATAGACCTCTGGTAAAATGTGTAGCTGCTTGAAAAAGCAGAAACTTATACCAAGTCTATGTGTAGATGTATCATGTGTGCATTGTATAAAAAGTATAGTGCATTTCTGTCTCAATGCTGGTGTGGGATTTACAACTACTTTAATTTAACAGTCTTTTTGGCATTTTTCTTTTATTTTCTTTCTTTTTTAATTATTACCTTAACTGAAAGAGGTTATATTGGTGTAAAACTAGATGTATTTTTAATGTACTGCTACATTTGGAAAACTCATTTCTAGAACGTACTGCAACATTTAAAAAAATATATTTTCTTTATAACCTTATTGTTGCCTTGTCTCACAAAGGACAGACTATTATGAAAAAAAACTTTTTTTTGTCTTTTTGCAGCATTTTTCCTGTTGACTCTAGCTTCTTTGGTGTCTGTGATGAATTTGGTAAAAGTGAAGATATTACCAAGATAGTCACAGACCATGCAAAGCGAACAAGTAAGGGAACAGTTGTACAAATATAAAACAAATCGTTAATTGTCATCTAGTTTGCAGTGTTTACAGTATAATATTTTATTATCTTATCTTTTGTAGATGTTCAAGCAGATACTTTAAAAGAGGCCCTTGGTGAAGAACTATTTAAAATATCTTATGAGGAAGATAATGCGATTCTAAGCATTGTTGGTGGCTCACTTAAGGATTTTTTAAATAGTTTTAATACCCTGCTAAAATATAATAATTCTATTCATGGAGAAAGTTATACCAGTGATGAATTGGCTATCCTGTGCTTGGAAAAAGATCCAGAACACATGAGTGTTTACTACTTTTGGCCTGACAAAACAACAGCTTTTCTTCTCCCTGGCATTATTAAAGCTGCAGCTAATCTTCTATATGCAACTGAGGTTAAGGTTTTGCTGACATCATCTTGTGCTGGAAGAGGCAACATTGAATTTGACAATCAGCCGTACATTTTGTATGCTCTCCAGATCAAAAGCTTTAGCCCTATCTTGTCTCCATGCAAAACTGAATGCAACATTGGAATCACTGTGTCTCAATTCTGCAATGTCTTCCCGTTCCACTTTATGTTTGATAAAGACATGACTCTTTTACAACTTGGTGACGGTCTGAAGAAATTCTTAAATCAGAGAGCTGTTCAAGGAAAATCAAAATTTGAAGAATATTTTGAAATTGCATCTCCAAAAGTTAGTGCCACTTTTACTGGGATACTGACAATGCTGAATACACAGTTTGTTGTGCATTTAAAGCCAGGAAGAAACAAAGAAAGGCTCCCAAAGGTAAGAAGATAGTAAAGGGATGAATGCGTATCTTTTATTTTCTTTTATCATGTTTATGGCCTCACAAATTAAAAATACTTCTCTAATGTATTTATTTGTAACAGAAAATGTTGAATCCCAACTTTAAATATGTATTGAAGAATGTTTAACAATTAAACATGTTTAAAACATTACAACAATAGTTTTGTACTGACTTTTAAATCGTCTATATATTTTTTTCATCTAGGAAAAATAGTAAACAAATGGAAAATTATATCGCCTACTGTAACAGACATTAATGCACTATTAGCAGAGTATATAAGTACACAAGTGGATAAAAGAAATATTTCCAAGACTTGACTCTAACAGTGCAAAACTGATCTGACTCACCTTATATGCCATTATCCATGGGGCTCTACATTTATAAATAAATAAGAAACAGCCTCAGTTACTCACAGCAGGGAAAAAGAAAAATAGCAAAATTTATTATGTTAACACTTTCACGGTATTCACCGCTTCATCAAACATACATTCTCTTAAAAAACAGAAGCATTTTAATACCAGTTAATGACATCACAAATACATTAACAAATTAAGAACACGTTGTCAAGCATTTAAAATTTTTTTCAAAAAACTAACTTAAAAATGACAGTTAAGTGTTTTATCATACTTTAATGCTTCAAAGGTCTCTCTTTCAAGAAGGGTTTTAGGGAGACGTTGGCATTCAGTCTTGGAGGTCTGTCTGCCTGAAGTTTAATTATTCATGTTTGCTCTGCCACTTCAGTTTTGTTTTAAAAGTCTCCTCCCCTTATACCTTCAGCTAATACTTCTAAAACAAAGAAACTAAAGCTATGACTCATTCCTTCTTTTAAAACATGTTGTGCCAAGGCACTAGTTTCTTTTGTGTTCCGTACATCCCTGTAGTGCTCACGCATCCTGTCTTTCAGCACATGATTGGTTTTACCAATGTAGTACGCATAACATATCTTACAGAAACTGAAATAAACCACATTTTGTCCTACAATCAGCATAAAAATTAAAGTCAATGTTAAAGTGCAATAAAGGGTGTCAATAAGGTTCACCAGTATATACATATTTACATGCACTACAATTTCTGCATTTATGTGTATCATTTCTTTCTGAAGGAATTCCTTGGTTCTTATTCAGATTATAAGAAAGATATTTTTTAAGGGATGTGTTGTTCTTAAACGAAAAGAACGTTTTTTCACCTATCACATTTTCAAATTCATCTACAGTTCTTAGAATGTTCCAATTAGCTTTCACAATATCACATATACTGTTAATATCACTGGAGTATGGCAGGGTGACCCTAAAAACAACAGGCTTCACTATTTGGTTTTGAGTTTATTTCAAGTGGAGTCTCTTCTCTATAATATGGCCTGCATCTGTTTTGCCTTTCTCTCGAGGCTACTGTGATACAACTATCTATCTCTGCAGCTTTGTAGCCCCTACTAAGGAATTCAGCTTTAAGATTTGATAGTGCCCTTTCCAAATCAATATCATCATTGAAAAGCCTCATTGTTCTGAAGACTTGCCCCTTCAAAACATTTTTCTTTACATGTTGAGGGGGCATACTATTATATAGGATGTTATTTCTCCTAACCGGCTTTCTATAAAGGCCTGTATTATTGTATGTAGTTCCCCTCTACTAATGCTAACATCCAAAAAATCAATGTCACTATAAGAATATTTATGTGTAAATTTAAGGAAACTAGTATTAGTATGCAGATATGCAATAAAGTCATTCAGATGTTCAATAGTGCCATCCCACAACAAAAAGACATCATCTACAAAGTTTGTATACCATTTCAGATTCTAAGTAAATGCATTGTTAGATAAAACATAATCCATTTCCCATTGAAATAAGCAGAGGTTGGCGTAGCTGTTTGCACATGGTGTGCGCACAGCTACGCCAACACCTGCAGGTAAAATTCATTATTAAGTGTAAAAACCTTGTTAACAAATGTTATTTTTCTTTTTCCTGTTATGAGTAACTGAGGCTGTTTCTTATTTATTTTCCACTGTTTTGCTGCTGTTGGTTATGCTGCAAGTGTAAGCCGTTTTCTTTTTCGTTGGCTCTACATTTATGTTTGGGTTTGGTATATTATATGGATGTTCCCCAACAGTAATTCCAAAGCCATAGCTAGAGTGGGGTGAAGGAGGCAGCTGTTGCAGGTGCAAGATGTTAGAAGATAAGGTTGATACAATACAAGAGATGCCATCTGTTCCCTCCAGGCAGTCTTTGTAATCATTTAAGCAGTGTAAATGCCAAATTTTAGTGTGGTTCATGTTATGGTGAACCATCAGTTCAAGGATGCCTTGATACATTGTAGAATTCACTATTATGTGTGTTTTAATGAAGCAGTGAAAGTTTGTAACACAAGCTATCATTATTCATAAAATTTTTGTCAAAAATAATTTTACTAGAATTTTTTTTTTAAACAGTTCTGAGCTAGAAACAGAACAGTAACAAATGGTACACACTGACAAAGCAATCAAAATAGCATATGTAATATAGAAGATGCAATATTTAGAAGAATCTATAGATACTTATGGGTAGCTAAAACGTATTGAAAAGTTCACAACTGTAATCAAGCAACCCAACATTTATAAAATTACTTTGAAGAAAACTGAACAAGAGGCTCCTGGAATACACTATGTAGAAATGCTTATTTAGAGAGAAAGAAAGAGAGACATAAGTTAAATAAGGTTGTGAAACAAATATGGGGAAAATGAGTTTCCAAGCACTATTACAATCAATGCATTTATTCACAACACTTCTGGAAAGGGGCATGCACTGAGGTGTATCCATATAAAAGAGGGGGATTAAGGTAAACACTTGCACCACACCACACTCATCACATAGTCCCTCAAAAGCTACACCACCAAAGTACACACATAGAAACACAAAACACACACCTACTTTCATGGAGGCTGTCAATAAACATCTGCCTAAGCAACAGAGACCTCCAAAGCAGAAACACAAGCAACCTCCACCCCCACAACACAACTCAAATGACACATAGCCCACAAACTCAGTGTGCCACTCAACCACAGTCCATAAGGCATAACAATGTACCCAGCACTCTAGTCATAGGTGACTCTATAGTCAGACACACTGATGTTCCACTCACCAGGCAAAACAAGGAGAAAGTTACTGTCAGCTGCCTGTCAGGTGCCAGGATCTGCCACATAATGCATTCACTCAGGTCACTCCACAACAAGTACAAATATGACTCTGTCATTGTTTGTGTTGGTGTGAATGACCTGAGACGTACCTCCCTGGACTACATGAAAAGAGATATGGAGGAGCTCTCCGATCTTGTAGCCCAGGCAGGTATGACCTTAGCCCTGAGTAGCACCCTGCCATCACCCAGAATGATACCACAGTGCAAGGACAAAATGATTGACTGAAACAATAGGCTAAGCTTCTGGTGTCATTCTAAGGGGATCCAGTATCTGCCTGCCTGGGATGACATGATCGGCAGACCATGATGCTTTGCCAGAGATGGCCTGCACCTGTCACCCTTGGAATTCTGGATACTGGCTAAGGCTCTTGCCACCCCTATAGTGCCTTTTTTGACATGGTTCAAATGATAAATTCACCACCGTAACAGGTACAAGTAAGCAAAATCTGAGGATAATGCTACTCAATGCTAGAAGTCTAAACCTCAAACTGCACTCACTCAAGGCACTCCTTGAAATGGAGCACATAAACATCTGTGCAGTGACAGAGACCTGGTTCAAGGCTCCAGAGAGCACCCCTGCAATACCAGGATGTAATTCATACCACACCTTTTGGCCACCTAATCTGGACCGAAACACTAAAGGCAGAGGCGTGTCCATATTCATTAAAGATTTCCACACCTCCAGGCTAGTTGCTCAACATAATACATCTGACAGTATCCAAGTGCAGCTAACTCTGGTCAAGACCGCAATCCAAATTGTAGCTTGCTACAGATCCCCTCCCTGCCTCAGGATTCTCACTCCTCATTTCTTGATAAACTGGAAATTATTAGGGTACAACCCAACACCCTAATAATGGACGATTTCAACTACCCCACCATTAACTGGGAAAACTACTGATGTACCAACTCTTTTGCTCAACGATTTATGGAATTCATAAATTCCAATGCCTTGGATCAACTTATCCACACCCCCACCAGGGGTAGCAATAGTCTAGACCTGGTCATTACCAACATGGGTGACCGGTGTTCCACATCAGAGGTCAATTCCTCATTGGTCAGATCCAACCATAAGCTTATCACCCTAGACATCCACATCCCACCCCCCATTAGGGAAACCACCATAAAAAAAATTATCCAAAGCCAACTTCACGCTTCTTAAGACAGAAGTGGCAAACTTCACGACATCCATGCAGACAGACAATAGAGGTACGACTGCTGAATCCTACACAAATGCACTTTATAAGCACTGCATGGATCATGCTATCCCTAATAGAACCAAGATGCTATCCTCCAAAAAAAGGCAGCCAATCTGGTGGTCTCCTACTATAAACAAACTCTACAACAGAAGAAAGAAACTGTTGCAAAAAAGAGTAAAATCCTATGATTGGAGGAACTCCCTGGTCAGCCTCAGTAAGAAGCTGAGATCCCTCATAAAATCCTCCAAAGCTAGTTACGAGAACAAAATCTCCACTGATTCTAAAGACAACCACAAAGTATTCTATAGCTATGTCAAGAATTTCAATGGTAACATGCTGATCTTCTCTGAGTTACAGCACAATGGCACTAAATATACAGAACCAACTGATATTTTCAACATCCCGGCAGATAGGTTCAGTGCTAACTTTACCCCCCTCCCAGCCTCTAAAGGGCCCATCTCTGTACTGGAAGAATGCAAAGTTCCTGCAATCACGGCTGCACAAGTAAAAGCCTCACTCTCCAAAGCCAAGAACACAGCATCCATGGGACCTGACAATATGCCAGGCTGTGTTCTACATGAACTACAGAATGAACTGGCACCCCACCTAAGTACCAAGTTCAATCATAGCCTCACCTCAGGCTTTGTGTCCACTGAATGGCACACAGTGAGCCACTCCAAAAAGGGGTAGCCACCACGGACCACGGGAACTACCACCATATTAGCCTGACAAACCCGGTCTGCAAGGGTATGGAACGTATGACCATGGAACTTATAAACAAAGGCATTGGTAATCTCCAATCTCTGGACCCCACCCATTTCAGGTTTGTTAAAGGCAGATGATGTCTCCTAACCTGATAGACTTCTTTGAAGCAGTCACCAAAACCGTAGACAAGGGTAAGGTGGTTCACACAGCCTTTCTAGATCTCGCCAAGCCTTTCAACACCATCCCCCACTCCTGAATTATAGATAAACTCACTAAACTAGGTATAATTCTCTATATCACAAAATGGGTTGCTAACTGGCTCACTGACAAAACCCACACTGTGAAAGTAGCAGACTCAAAATCTGACTTCAGACCAGTGACAAGTGGAGTACCACAGGGTTCAGTCCTGGGTCCTCTCCTGTTTGTTATCTACTTCTCTGAAGTACAGGCCAACACAGAAGATCTTTGGCTAATGAAGTTTGCAGATGACTGCAAATTGGGAGCCATAATCAAAACTCCTAATGATGTGGACATCCTACAAAAGGGCCTCACTGAGACAGATGCCTGCTGTCAAAGTCATGGCCTCAAGCTCAATGCCAAAAAGTGCATTGTCATCCCCTTTGGTAAAAACTCTGTACCCATGAACTACCACATAGGTGGTAGTCTACTTAACACTGAAAGTGTGATAAGAGACCTTGAGACACAGCTAGACAGTAGTCTCTCCTTTGATAATCACATCGCCACAGTAGTCAGGAAATTCTTCTAGGTGGCATACCTCATCACAAAAGGTTTCTCATCCAGGAAAAAAGAAGTCATTGTTCCCCTCTACTCATCACTCATCACTCATTAGACCCATTATAGAGTACAACGCCCTTTTTGGTATGTACCTCACAAGGCATCTACAACAACTGGAAAGGCAGAAGAAATACCTCACAAAGAGGATTACCAGCCTCAAACAGATGCCCTATGCAGACCGTATCAAAAAACTTCAGCTTTAATCCGTTGCATATCACCTACTCAGAGGCAATCTCTGTCTAACATACAAGGCTATGTCAAACCCAGAGCTGTTGGACATGCTCCACTTAAAGAAATCCCAATCCCTCTGAGCTACATGCTCCAGGGACCTAAACCTTGTCACCACAATAAGCAGAACATGCTGGTGGGATAGATCCCTCTCCCAGAGACGTCCCATACTCTGGAACAAACTACCTATCTATATCAAACAAAGCTCCTCATTAGCACTCTTCAAGAAAAATCTTGATGATTGGATGGGAAATAGGAAATTCACCCCTGGGATCACTTCTGTGGCTCTACTTGACAGGGGCACAGGTAAATAATTTTCTTGGGTGGCAAAAGCCAGGGTACCTTTTTAGCTAGGCTTATATAGGCCCTAGGGCCAATAGCCTAGTACCTACCTATGAACTTATGAACCTAAAGCTTGTGAAGTAAAAAGTAATCCAAAGCCTGATGATAAAATAATTTAGACGTGCATTAAGAATCACCACCAACCATTTCAGATATGCATGTACAAATTGCATTGGGCCTGTGTCATCTTATTGAAAGACCACAGTATCAAGTGTCAAAATATTGATGTTCAAAACATCAAACTGGCTTTTCATCTACATGCCAGTATTTCTTGGGATTGAGTGTTTGCCCTTTCCCCAGTATGGACCAATCTCAGAATTGCTATATCTATAATGTGCAGGGGAGGTTGGTGGTGGTGCTGCGGTAGCGTTGTCACCTCATAGCAAGATGTTGTCCCGTTTGATTCTTAGCTAGAGCGTCTTCTGTGTGGAGGCATACGTGAATGGGGCGTGCCTTCATTGAAGGTTGTGCATCAGGGCTGGTAACCTGGTACGTAAAAGTCCACTACCAATCATTAGCGGACCGGAGTTCCGCTGTGGCGACCCCTAACCGGGAAAAGCCGAAAGACACAAACATAATGTGCAGGGGAGGTTGCGAGAACTTGCCCCCTGCAAATAGTTGTTTTTTGTCTTACCAGCAGTTGAAAACAAGCTTCAGTATTTTGAACATCCATATTCTAATGTTCAATTTTGTGGTCAGTCGGTAATACAACATAGACCCATTTTATGAATACACTAAGGAAGAATGAGTAGGCAAGGGGAACATTTTTCCCTGGGCCTCCGCTGAAAATTGGCTTCTTTCCAAGTGGGACTTTCCCAGTAAACAAATGTTAAGTAAATAAATAAGTAAATAAATATCTCAATGAATTTTTCCCATCATTTTTCTGGAAATTCCCATGGATGTAGAAGTATTTTTATTCTGTGAACACACTTTGAGTACATATTCATTTTTGTCATCTGATTCTGGTTATGACTTCACATTTCTTGACAGTGCCTTCTTTTTCAAAATACTGGAATTTCTATCATATGATTCTTCCATTTCTGTTTTTAGTTTTCATAGAATCATCACTCGTGCCATACATAACACAATCTTACTTTACTGTTAAATCTTATTTTGCAATGTACTTTGATCATACATACCACTTAGAACAAGAAATCTGGACAAAGCCATTAATAATGGGTGGACAAATGACCAAAAATAGGGACAGTTTTTAAATATTGGTCCTTCAAACTTAGAAAGTTGATAGAATAACAGGTTTGGAATTAGCATGAATTTTCTAAAGTGTATGAAGTCTTGAAACAAGAATATTAGCACGAGATACTGGACGCTTGCGGTTGCGAATGTGCCCTGTTGACCCAAATGCTTATTTTACAAGTACCAAGGTACTGTAGTAAATATTCATAGTTTCATAGTTTCATAGTAGTGTACTAGGCTATCTGCCCGGGGGCATTTACAAGCCTAGCCAACAGTGATGTGGCTTTACGCCACCCCATACTATATAGTTGCGCCTCTCTAGTAGTGACACATGTGGAACCCCATTATTTAGTAAACTATACCTCTGTCTAGTAGTGACACTGAGGTCACCCCGGATCTCCCATCCATGCATCGAGATTTTTCTTGAACAGTGCCAATGAAGGGCTCTGTCTCACGTGAACTGGGATTCTGTTCCAGAGTATGGGTAACCTCTGTGTTATGAATCTATCCCTCCAGCATGTCCTATTCATATTTGTGCAGAGGTTGAAATCTTTAGCTCGTGTGGTTCTGGTGGATTTGGATCTTTTGAGATGGAGCATGTCCATCAATTCCTGGTTGGACATGGCCCTGTATGTTAGGCACAAATCACCTCTGAGCAGGTGGTACGCTACTGAATAGAGCTGGAGTTTCTTCAATCTAGCTGGATAAGGCACATGTTTTAGACCTATGATCCTCTTGGTGAGGTACTTCTGGGGTCTTTCCAGTTGTTGCATGTGCCGGGTGAGATACATCCCAAATGGAGCATTATATTCGATCATGGGCCTGATGAGGGAGGAATACAGAGGTACAATGACCTCCTTTGATCTGGATGAGAATCCCTTCATGATGAGATGGGCCAGGTAGAAAGTCTTTCTGACCACTTTGGCAACATGGTTGTCAAAGGAGAGGTCACTATCGACTTGAGTCCCCAGGTCTCTGATTACATCTTCTGTATTCAGTGGGTTATTGTCTACGTGATAGTTTGTGGGTACTTTGTTTTTCCCAAAGGGGATGACTATACATTTTAAGTTTGAGGCCATGATTCCGCACCAGTTGTCCGCTTCAGTGAGACCTTTCTGTAGGATGTGTCAACAGGTGAATCCACTATGGCGCCCAGTTTGCAGTCATCTGCAAACTTTGTCAGCCATAATCCTTCCATATTTGCTTTCACATCTGAGAAATAAATGTTTATTAGGAGGGACCCAAGACTGATGTGGGACACCATTTTGAGTCTGACATGGCTCCAGCAATTTTAACCTTATGGGTTCTGTTTTTTAGCCAATTTGCTACCCATCTTGTGACATATGGTTTTACATTTAGGCTGCTGAGCTTGTCAATGATGCCAGAGTGTGGTATTGTGTCAAAGGCCTTAGCCAAATCCAAATAGGCAGTGTGGACAGCCTTGCCCTCATCGATGGCACTAGTGACTGTCTCAAAGAAGTCAACCAGGTTTAAGAGGCAGGATCTGCCTTTTACAAAACCGAACTGTGTGGGATCAAGGGTCTGCAGATCACCAATGTCGCCATTTATGAGTTCCATGATGATCCTTTCCATAGCCTTACAGATCAGGCTGGTCAAACTTATGGGAGTTACCTGGGTCAGTTGAATTTCGGAGTGGGACCACTGTTGTAAAGCGCCAGTGTTCAGGTACATATCCTGTAGTGAGGCTAAGATTGAATAGAGTTCTTAGGGGCGGGTTTAGTTCATCTTGAGTTCATACCATCGGGTCCCATAGATGCTGTGTTTTTTGCCTTGTTGAGTGCTGATTTCACCTGTGTGTCTGTGATGACAGGTAGGTTACATTCAGCAGGGATAGTTACTTCATCTTTAGGGGGTGAGGGAGGGGAGAAATTTGCACTGAACCTATCTGCCAGAATGTTGGCAATGTCAGTAGGGTCAGTGCAGAGCATATCTGAGAATTTCCTCCCAAGGTTCTGACATAGTTGAAGAAGGCTTTGTGATTGTCTTTGGTATCCTTGGCAATCTTTTTCTCAAAGTTTGCTTTAGATGTTTTTATGAGATTTTTTACTTGTGCTGATCAGAAGCTTTTCCTTGTGGGTTGTACAGTTTGTTTATATCCACCAAACCAGGCCCCCTTGTTGGAGAGGGTCTTGGTTTTAGTTGGGATTGCCTGATCCATACATTCCTGGAGATGTCCATAGAAGGCTTTGTGAAGGATTCAGCATTTTGGGATGTGGTTTCCATTGACCCAGTAGGCTTAAAGGATATCATTTCCGACTTAAGGAGCTCAAAGTCAGCTTTTGAAAAGTTTTTCACTGTAGTCTTTTGTTCTGGGATATGTACATCCAACGTGATCAGTTTATGATCAGATCTTACTAGTGAGGGGTTTATATCCATGTTTGTGATAATCAGGTCAAGTATATTATCTCTCCTCGTAGGAGAGGTGACCAGTTGCTCCATAGCATTTGAGTTTATGAATTCCAGGAATCTTACCAGGGGTGTAGGGCTAGAATAGTGGGCCCAGTCTATGTTAGTAATTGAAGTCACCCAATATGATGGTGTTTGGTGTGACATTCATATCCTCCAGTGTTTTCAGGAATGCTTGATGGGATTCCTGGGATTGGGTCATATGTAACATGACTAGTTGTATGGCAGTTTTACCTATGGTGAGTAAAACTTGTATGGTTTCTGATGCTTCATGAGCAGCCACCAATCGAGAGGTGTAGGTGTCCTTTATGAAAATGGACACTCCCTCCTGGTGTGGTTCCTGGAACTTGAGGTCAAACGCATGATATGAGGTATAGCCGAACCAGGTTTCAGTTACTGCACAGACATCGATGTTCTCCATACTGAGAAGTGCTTGCCTGCATCTTGAGATTTAGACTTTGGCGTTGAGCAGCATTACCCTTAATTTTTTCCATTTTGTTTTTATGGAGGTTGATTTGTCCTTTGAGCATTGCGGCACTATGGGGAGCCTTGGCCAGTATCCGAAGCCCAGTGGTGACAGGTGCAGCAACGGGCTTGTCCAGCATATCATCCCAGGCTGACAGACATTGGATCCCTAGAATGACACCAGTGATTAAGCCAATTGTTAAAACTGATCATTTTGTCTTTGTACTGAGAGGCAGGATGCTGCTCAGGGTCAGGGTCATACCAGTCTGGGCTACATAATCGGAGAGCTCCTCAATGTCTCTTTTCATGTAGTCCAGGGATCAGGTCATTCACACCGCATGGACAATGACTGAATCATATTTGTACTTGCTTTGGAGTGACCTGATCTCCTTATTCAGCCTGGTAAGTGGAACATCGGTGTGTCTGACTATAGAGTCAACACACCTGTTGCTTGAGGTATGTGTTGTAGGTGTTGTGTTTTGTGGGCTGCTTTGGAGGCCTCTGTTGTTTTGGTAAGTTTTGTCTTTGTGTTTTTATGTGTTTGGTTTGCATTGGTGGTGGTTATATGTGTGACTGGTTTTGCTTTGGGTGTGGGTACCATCTCTTCCTGACTGGTCTTGCCAGTCCTGAGTTGCGAGAGTTCAGCCTCCAGTCTGGCTATATAGTTGCATCTCCCACAAGTATATGTGTTAGTAGGAAGGAGGAGAGGGTTGTGTACATGAGACAATTGTAACATTGTCTTAAGATTCCCAGATTAACCAGCTGAACAAGAGAGGATGCTAGTGGTCTACCACCGACATACTAGAATATTATAAGTATTCACAGGGTAGTGGATGCCTGTAGTGCTTACTTTAGGGTAAGAGTGCTTGGTTTTTTATGAGTGCTTGCAAGGATAGAAGTTCAAAACAAGTGCTGATATATACAGCTAGATAGACTGAGAAAATTGAAGAGCAGACTTGGAGCCAAAAAGTTAAAACCTGTATAGAATAGTTTCACCTGTATAACATACAGGAACTTGAAAAGAGCTGGAAATGTTCCAAGGCAACCAATGAATTACAGCTCAAGTGCTGAGATCACAGGGACAGATAGGCTGCTCAAGGCTCCCACTCCCACTGGTGAGCTCAGAAACTTCCTTCTATCCAAGTAAGGCAATGACACAGCCCAGAATACAGCAAAGCCTGTATACTGGTCTTAACTAGTAGAGCAAAGGCGGAAAACAAGGAGTATTTTTTTGTTTTTGTTTTTAGAGAAGAACACAGAAATGCAGATAGGCAAACAGTAAATAAATTATCAAAATAATATTCGACCAGAGTCGACCAAAATGCTACTTTTAAGTGCAGATACTTTAGAATATAGCAGAAAACACAAAAACAGTTGTATCTTATTAAATGAAAGCCAGAGTAAAAAGCCAAAAAGTACTTAAATCAGGAAAGTGGTCGCTTTTTCAGTTCCCTGTAGCCAGGACCCTCTGCAGGACCACGTGGAGCTCTGCCTGGGTATATAGCCAAAAAATGCCCTGAGGCGGATTTTTATACAGGGAACTTGAAAAGAGCTGGAAATGGTCCAAGGCAACCAATGAATTACAGCTCAAGTGCTGAGATCACTTCCCCAGGGACAGATAGGCTGCTCAAGGCTCCCCACTCCCACTGGTGAGCTCAGAAACTTCCTTCTATCCAAGTAAGGCAATGGCCAACAGCCCAGAATACAGCAAAGCCTGTATACTGGTCTTAACTAAAAACAAGGAGTATTTTTTTTTTTTGTTTTTAGAGAAGAACACAGAAATGCAGATAGGCAAACAGTAAAATCGATTAACACAGGCTAGCACACTTTAGTGAGCAGCCTCAGCAATTAAATTATCAAAAACAGTAATATTCACCAGAGTCGCGACCAAATGCTACTTTTAAGTGCAGATACTTTAGAATACAGCAGAAAAACACAAAAACAGTTGTATCTTATTAAATGAAAGCCAGAGAGGACAATGCAGATAAAAAAAAGTGGTCGCTTCTTTCAGTTCTCTGTAGCCAGGACCCTCTGCAGGACCACATACAGGAACTTGAAAAGAGCTGGAAATGGTCCAAGGCAACCAATGAATTACAGCTCAAGTGCTGAGATCACTTCCCAGGGACAGATAGACTCCCACTGGTAAGCTCAGAAACTTCCTTCTATCCAAGTAAGGCACCAGAATACAGCAAAGCCTGTATACTGGTCTTATTTTTTTGTTTTTGTTTTTTAGAGAAGAACACAGAAATGCAGATAGGCAAACAGTAAAATCGATTAACACAGGCTAGCACACTTTAGTGAGCAGCCACCAAAATGCTACTTTTAAGTGCAGATACTTTAGAATACAGCAGAAAAACACAAAAACAGTTGTATCTTATTAAATGAAAGCCAGAGAGGACAATGCAGATAAAAAGCCAAAACTTTCAGTTCTCTGTAGCCAGGACCCTCTGCAGGACCACGATACAGGAACTTGAAAAAATGGTCCAAGGCAACCAATGAATTACAGCTCAAGTGCTGAGATCACTTCCCCCAGGGACAGATAGGCTGCTCAAGGCTCCCCACTCCCACTGGTGAGCTCAGAAACTTCCTTCTATCCAAGTAAGGCAATGGCCAACACAGAACTACACACAGCCCAGAATACAGCAAAGCCTGTATACTGGTCTTAACTAGTCGAGCAAAGGCGGGAAAACAAGGAGTATTTTTTTTTGTTTTTTGTTTTTTTTAGAGAAGAACACAGAAATGCAGATAGGCAAACAGTAAAATCGATTAACACAGGCTAGCACACTTTAGTGAGCAGCCTCAGCAATTAAATTATCAAAAAAACAGTAATATTTGCTACTTTTAAGTGCAGATACTTTAGAATACAGCAGAAAAACACAAAAATAGTTGTATCTTATTAAATGAAAGCCAGAGAGGACAATGCAGATAAAAAAAAAAAAAAAACTTTTAAATCAGGAAAGTGGTCGCTCTTTCAGTTCTCTGTAGCCAGGACCCTCTGCAGGACCTGAGGCGGATTTTTATACAGGGAACTTGAAAAGAGCTGGAAATGGTCCAAGGCAACCAATGAATTACAGCTCAAGTGCTGAGATCAGTAATTTGAATAGTCTTCCAGTTGTGCAAGGCGTAACAACCATGTGGAACTTCGGAGTTAAAAGTATAACTTTAAAATAGGCCAAAGTTTCAGATTCTGTAGGATACTTTTTAGAACAATGCAAAAGTCTAATAAAAATAAAATAAAATCCGCTTTGTCTTGGTTCAAGTCCTTCTTTATTGCTGCGAAAGGTAGGTGAGTGCATAATAACTTGAAACATCTGTTTTTATGTACAGTGAGTTGTGCAAAAACATTTAACATTAAAGTAGACATTTTTTAAAACATTAACCATTTTTGGTCAGGTTTCCATTCGTCATAGTGAAAATTAGGAAAAAACTCCTAGAAGGAGAGCACTGTTATTGGGATGTGTGTGTGAGAATGTAGAAAAATGCCTGTTACCAAGGCGGATGAGAGTGTGGAGGTGGGCATGGAAATGGTGAGGCGTATGTGGTAAGAAGAGTGGACATCTGAAGAAAGTATGGAGGGTTGGGAGTATTGGGAGAGAAACGAGCTGGTAGGGTAGTGTGTTTAAACTCAAAAGATGCTATCCATTAGCAAGCGTGGAGGCTTGGTCAGAGGTAGGAGGTATGAGAATGGAATTAGTGACGTAATATGGGGGGGGTCTGGTGGGTGGGGCTGGATTGGAGCTAGGTCACAAATGTGGAGAGTCAAAAGAATTGGGATAGAGGGGGGAGGGTAGTACTGCGATTGGTGGATTTGCACGCGTGGGGGTGAGTATGATGAATTCGGTGGGATGCGTTATGGGGTGGAGCCAAAAGGGCACGAATAGTTTTGATAGGGTTGAAGTATTTGAAATTTGAAAAAATTCGGGCCTATGGTGTAGGTGATGGGAGCGGTCTGGCCACTTTTGTTCATACAGTTTTCAGTGTAGACAATGCTGCTAAGGAGAAGAAGCAGTGTTCAATTGTCTATTTTTGATGCAATTCCACGAGGGGCAAGATTCTGCTAACAATCTAATATCTAAAATCTAAAACATACACCATGATATGGGGCTGTTGCAATCACAGCTTTGGAGAGTGTATAAACCCCTGTTGCCAGTGTCAGTGAAAAAATAATAATGAAAATATTTCTAATAAATATATATAGATGGATAATTGGCTCCTGTGCATCAATGTACGAAAAAAGCTTTGTACTGAAAACGGAAAAAAAACATACAGAGAGGATCCAAAGTTGTTGCTGATGATATAGGAAACTAGAATATTTTAATATTTATATGTATAGAAGGTTTTGTGTGAAATGAGCGAATAAAGTGAAGAAATGAAATAACAGTAAATGTAAAAGATGGGGAAACAATACGGTGTAAAATGGAGAAACCAATATGGAGCAGGATGGCATTTGAGACTGGACAGGAGGGAGAGCTTATGTTAGAGTTAATCATGTGTGTGTGTGTGTGTGTGTGTGTGTGTGTGTGTGTGTGTGTGTGTGTGTGTGTGTGTGTGTGTGTGTGTGTGTGTGTGTGTGTATGAAAGGGTGCATGTTAGTGATTGCATGAGTGAGTAAACTCTGTGGATTGGAAAATGAGAATATGATGTTACCTTTAAAGAATTCGATCGTAATCAATTGTACAGTTAGGCAAAAGGCTGTGTGCTGGACGCTGTCTGGGTGTTTGAAGAAAAAAATAGACAGATTTAGGAAAAATATACTAAAAACCCACCTAAAGTCTTTTTTTAAAAAAGTTAAGAAACAATACAAACGAGTCATGAATGTTATGAGCAGATGAATTGGATAACCAGATAACCATTTAAACTTTGCAACACAGGTAAAAAATGTAATCCTTTGTACTGGAGTTGAATGAATTATTACCTCGGTTACTGCTGACCTTAACAAAACTTTTTTTCCCTTATGAAAAAACTCTAATCAAATGTTTCAGTTGTTCGATTATGAGGTGAATGATACAATTATTAAGAATATCAGCATTTCTCGGGATACATAGGTCACCCGAGTATGCGCTTTTGCTAAATAAGCTTCTTCAGACCTACCTTACAGTAATACAGCCATTTTCTTATCATGTCACTTTGAAATAGTAAGCCACCTAAGTCAATCCTGTGGGATATAAAAAAGCAATTAGGAAATAGTGGTTTAATTAATGAAGCTATCATGAATTAATACTTTTAAGTTAAAACCATAAAAAATAATAATATCAAAGGTTACCATCACAATAAAAATTAAAAAAAATGTTCAAAAAGTCACGGTATTAGTTATTTCCTGATTCCCCTGAGTTTTGTATCAGGAGGAACAAAAATCTGAGACATTTCTTCAAGAGGTTCATAGGTTCATAGGTAGGTACTAGGTTGTCAGGTCATGGGGCCTATACAAGCCCAGCCAAAAAGGTACCCTGGCTTTTGCCACCCAAGAAAATTATTTTCCTTTGCCACTATTGAGCAGAGCCACAGAAGTGATCCCCGGGGTGAATTTCCTATTTCCCATCCAATCATCAAGATTTTTCTTGAAGAGTGCTAATGAGGAGCTTTGTTTGATATAGACAGGTAGTTTATTCCAGAGTATGGGAAGTCTCTGGGACAGGAATCTATCCCTCTGGCATGTTCTGTTTATTGTGGTGACAAGGTTTAGGTCCCTAGAGCATGTATCTCGGAGGAATTGGGATTTCTTTAAGTGAAGCATGTCCAACAGCTCTGGGTTTGACATAGCTTTGTATGTTAGGCAGAGATCACCTCTGAATAGACGGAGTAAAGCTGGAGTTTTTTGAGACGGTCTGCGTAGGGCATCTGTTTGAGGCTGGAAATCCTCTTTGCGAGGTATTTCTGCGGCCTTTCCAGTTGTTATAGATGTCTTGTGAGGTACATATCAAAAGGGGCGTTGTACTCTATAATGGATCTAATGAGTGATGAGTAGAGGGGAACAATGACCTCTTTTTTCTGGATGAGAAACCTTTTGTGATGAGGTGTGCCACATAGAAGAATTTCCTGACTACTGTGGTGATGTGATTATCAAAGGAGAGACTACTGTCCACCTGTGTCCCAAGGTCTCTTATCAAACTTTCAGTGTTAAGTATACTACCTCCTATGTTGTAGTTCATGGGTACAGAGTTTTTACCAAAGGGGATGACAATGCACTTTTTGGCATTGAGCTTGAAGCCATGGCTTTGACACCAGGCATCTGTCTCAGTGAGTCCCTTTTGTAGGATGTCTACATTGTTAAGTGTTTCGATTATGGCTCCTAATTTGCAGTCATCTGCAAACTTCATTAGCCAAAGACCTTCTGTGTTAGCCTGTACTTCAGAGAAGTAGATACCAAACAGGAGAGGACACAGGACTTAACCCTGTGGTACTCTACTTGTCACTGGTCTGAAGTCGGATTTGGAGTCTGCTACTTTCACAGTGTGGGTTCTGTCAGTGAGCCAGTGGGCAACCCATCTTGTGACATAGGGATTTATACCTAGTTTAGTGAGTTTGTCTATAATTCCAGAGTGGGGGATGGTGTTGAAAGCCTTGGCAAGATCTAGATAGGCTGTGTGAACCACCTTACCCTTGTCTACGGCTTTGGTGACTGCTTCAAAGAAGTCTATCAGGTTTAAGAGACATGATCTGCCTTTTACAAACCCAAACTGGGTGGGGTCCAGAGCTTGGAGATTACAAATGTCTTTGTTTATAAGTTCCATGATGATACGTTCCATGGCCTTGCAGACCAGGCTCATCAGGCTAATGGGGCGATAGTTCCCAGGGTCCGTGGTGGCTCCCCCCTTGTGGAGTGGAATAACTGTTGCTGTGCGCCATTCAGCAGGCACAAAGCCTGAGGTGAGGCTATGATTGAACATGGTACTTACGTGGGGTGTCAGTATGTTCTGTAGTTCATGTAGAACGTAGCCTGGGATGTTGTCTGGTCCCGTGGATGCTGTGTTGTTGGCTTTGGAGAGTGTGGTTTTTACCTGTGCAGCTGTGATTACAGGAAATTTGCATTTTTCTGGTATAGAGATGGGCTCGTTAGGGGGTGAGAGAGAGAGCTAGTAAAGACACCAATCCCCTGCCCCAGATCAAACCCGGCATGTATCCCTATGGAAGAGAGGGTTGCGGCTCCTGTAAGTTACTCAGCAGTACTGACCATTTTGAGTGCCCTAACATGAACAGGCCTTTTTTCACTAAAAACATCAGCAACTGTAACACTCAATGCCTCATCTACAGGGCAGAATGCACATCCTGCCCTGCATTCTACATCAGAAAGACCATCAACAGGTTTAAGAATAGGATAGCACAACACCTCCAAGACATAAAATACCTAAACCCCAATAAAGTCCTGGCCAAACACACCTCCTACCTCTGACCCAGCCTCGATGCACGCTAATGGATAGCATATTTTGAGTTTAAACACAACTACCTATCAGCTCGTTTCCCTCCCAATACTCCCCACCCTCCATACTCTTTTCAGATGCCTACTCTTCTTACCACATACGCCTCACCATTTCCACGCTCACCTCCACACTCTCATCCCCCTTCATACCACGCATTTTTCTACATTCCCACGCACACATCCCAGTAACAGTGCTGTCCCTCTAGGAGTTTTTTTCCTTAATTTTCAGTGTAACAAATGGAAACCTGACCAAAAATGGTTAATGTTTTAAAAAATGTCTACTTGAATGTTAAATGATTTTGCACAACTCACTGTACATAAAAAACAGATGTTTCACCAATTTTCGAGTTATTATGTGCTCACCTACCTTTTGCAACAATAAAGAAGGACTTGAACCAAGACAAAGCGGATTTTATTTTATTTTTATTAGACTTTTATGTTGCTCTAACAAGTATCCTACAGAATCCAAAGTTCCACATGGTTGCTATGTCTTGCACAACTGGAAGACTATTCTAATTTGTACTTAACTGTATATGTGTAAGAAGTCTGAAACTGAACTGTCTGTCATTTTCTGACTTTTGTCTTTAATGAATTGCCAATGATTTACCAGAAAACCACAGTTTTATGAAAAACAGAAAAAATATGAGGCAAAAATCTAGACATTCTGTGAAAATCTGTACAGTTGAGAGGTATGACTTTGATTATGTCATCTGCTGCATGAGAACAGCCTTCCATCACAAAGTATAATGCTCTTGATAGTTTGATAGTTATTTATCATTTCTTATAATTCATGCTATGATTCTAGCTTTCACTGGAGTTTCTTGAAAAATAAAAGCTCTTCTGTAAAATTTGTATTGTATATTGTACTTTCTGCTACTTTTTCAGCAATTGCTCGTAATGAAATTCTCGAGAGACTGAATTGATTCATTCTTTTGACTTCCTAAATTCAGTCTATTAGTCATAACAAGATAGGATGATTGTCCATCATGGGGTATTTGCTGTTGATATGGTGAGCAGATTCTTATGTTAACCAATCAATATTAATAATGTTTTATGATCGTATACTACTTTAAGCTTTCTACAGTAGAGGCACTCAGAATTTCTTTACTCCAAAAAAGAAAAACTGGAGTTTCGCCTTCAGTCTGATAATATTTTGTTCTCAGGAGGATGTAGTTGTGTTCAGGTGTTTTAGTCTTAATATCATCTAGGTATTCATATCCGTCATCTCTTCATATTATTCTGTCTTTTATTTATAATACATAATTGTGTCTAATGAGTTGTTTTTTATATGTAAATATTTGCACAAACTATTGAATTTCACATTCTTTTCTTAATAAGAAGTATTTAGTACTAGGTATTCTGAGACTGGGATGTTAATTTCTATTGCATTATAATAATTAGTTATTAAATATGTTTATTTAGAATTTAGTTTAAAATGATCACAGTTATAAAGTCTTTAAGAGTTATAAAGCTGAGATAGTGTAGTGGTTAGAGTCCTGGCTTTAGATACAGGTGATCATAGTTCAAGTATCAAGATAAGCAACTTATTTTTCCCCCATCCGCATTCCTGGAAACACTGGGAAACATAAAGGTCCTACCAAACACCCTGATATTGGGTGATTTAAATTACCCAAACATTAACTGGGAGAACTACTCAAGTACGAACTCCCTTGCCCAACATTTCCTAGAATTTATAAACTCAAATGCCCTGGTCAACTGGTCAACACCCCCGCCAGAGGTGACAACATACTGGACCTGATCATCACTAACATGGGCGACCTGTGTTCCACACCGGAGATCAATCCCTCGCTGGTTAGATCTGACCTTAAATTAATCACTCTGGATATCTACATTCTGCCACCACCCTTGGTCAAAGAAACCATGGTGAAAAACTTTTCAAAAGCAAACTTCACGTTACTTAAGACCGAGGTGGGAAATTTCAAATCCCCCATGCTAAAGGATAACACTGTCCAAGCTGCAAAATCCTTTACTTAAGGCCCAGGACTGAACCCTGTGGTACTCCACTTGTCACTGGTCTGAAGTCAGATTTGGAGTCTGCTACTTTCACAGTGTGGGTTTTGTCAGTGAGCCAGTGGGCAACCCATCTTGTGACATAGGGATTTATACCTAGTTTAGTGAGTTTATCTATAATTCCAGAGTGGGGGGTGGTGTTGAAAGCCTTGGCAAGATCTAGATAGGCTGTGTGAACCACCTTACCCTTGTCTACGGCTTTGGTGACTGCTTCAAAGAAGTCTATCAGGTTTAAGAGACATGATCTGCCTTTTACAAACCCAAACTGGGTGGGGTCCAGAGCTTGGAGATTACCAATGTCTTTGTTTATAAGTTCCATGATGATACGTTCCATGGCCTTGCAGACCAGTCTTGTCAGGCTAATGGGGTGATAGTTCCCAGGGTCCGTGGTGGTTCCCCCCTTGTGGAGTGGAATAACCGTTGCTTTGCGCCATTCAGCAGGCACAAAGCCTGAGATGAGGCTATGATTGAACATGGTACTTAGGTGGGGTGTCAGTTTGTTCTGTAGTTCATGTAGAACGTAGCCTGGGATGTTGTCTGGTCCTATGGATGCTGTGTTCTTGGCTTTGGAGAGTGTGGTTTTTACCTGTGCAGCTGTGATTACAGGAACTTTGCATTTTTCTGGTATAGAGATGGGCTCGTTAGGGGGTGAGAGAGAGAGCTAGTAAAGACACCAATCCCCTGCCCCAAATTAAACCCAGCATGTATCCCTATGGAAGAGAGGGTTGCAGCTACTGTAAGTTACTCAGCAGTACTGACCATTTTGAGTGCCCTAACATGAACAGGCCTTTTTTCACTAAAAACATCAGTAACTGTAACACTCAATGCCTCATCTACAGGGCAGAATGCATATCCTGCCCTGCATTCTACATCGGAAAGACCATCAGCAGGTTTAAGAATAGGATAGCACAACACCTCCAAGACATAAAATACCTAAACCCCAATGAAGTCCTGGCCAAACACACCTCCTACCTCTGACCCAGCCTCAATGCACGCTAATGGATAGCATATTTTGAGTTTAAACACAACTCCCTATCAGCTCATTTCCCTCCCAATACTCCCCACCCACCATACTCTTTTCAGATGTCCACTCTTCTTACCACATACGCCTCACCATTTCCACGCTCACCTCCACACTCTCATCCCCCTTCATACCACGCATTTTTCTACATTCCCACGCACACATCCCAGTAACAGTGCTGTCCCTCTAGGAGTTTTTTTCCTCAGTGATTTTTCTTAATTTTCAGTGTAACAAACGGAAACCTGACCAAAAATGGTTAATGTTTTAAAAAATGTCTACTTGAATGTTAAATGATTTTGCACAACTCATTGTACATAAAAAACAGATGTTTCACCAATTTTCAAGTTATTATGTGCTCACCTAGCTTTCACAACAATAAAGAAGGACTTGAACCAAGACAAAGCGGATTTTATTTAATTTTTATTAGACTTTTATGTTGCTCTAACAAGTATCCTACAGAATCTGAAAGTTTAGCCTATTTTAAAGTTATACCTTTAACTCCAAAGTTCCACATGGTTGCTATGTCTTGCACAATTGGAAGACTATTCTAATTAGTACTTAACTGTTTAAGTGTAAGAAGTCTGAAACTGAAATGTCTGTCATTTTCTGACTTTTGTCTTTAATGAATTGCCAATGATTTACCAGAAAACCACAGTTTTATGAAAAACAGAAAAAATATGAGGCAAAAATCTAGACATTCTGTGAAAATCTGTACAGTTGAGAGGTATGTCTTTGCTTATGTCATCTGCTGCATGAAGACAGCCTTCCATCACAAAGTATAATGCTCTTGATAGTTTGATAGTTATTTATCATTTTGTATAATTCATGCTATGATTCTAGCTTTCACTGGAGTTTCTTGAAAAATTAAAGCTCTTCTGTAAAATTTGTATCGTATATTGTACTTTCTGCTACTTTTTCAACAATTGCTCGTAATGAAATTCTTGAGAGACTGAATTGATTCATTCTTTTGACTTCCTAAATTCAGTCTATTAGTCATAACAAGATAGGATGATTGTCCATCATGGGGTATTTGCTGTTGATATGGTGAGCAGATTCTTATGTTAACCAATCAATATTAATAATGTTTTATGATTGTATACTACTTTAAGCTTTCTACAGTAGAGGCACTCAGAATTTCTTTACTCCAAAAAAGAAAAACTGGAGTTTCCCCTTCAGTCTGATAATATTTTGTTCTCAGGAGGATGTAGTTGTGCTCAGGTGTTTTAGTCTTAATATCATCTAGTTATTCATATCCGTCTTCTCTTCAAATTATTCTGTCTTTTATTTATAATACATAATTGTATCTAATGAGTTGTTTTTTATATGTAAATATTTGCACAAACTATTGAATTTCACATTCTTTTCTTAATAAGAAGTATTTAGTACTAGGTATTCTGAGACTGGGATGTTAATTTCTATTGCATTATAATAATTAGTTATTAAATATGTTTATTTAGAATTTAGTTTAAAATGATCACAGTTATAAAGTCTTTAAGAGTTATAAAGCTAAGATAGTGTAGTGGTTAGTGTCCTGGCTTTAGGTACAGGTGATCATAGTTCAAGTATCAAGATAAGCAACTTATTTTTCCCCCACTCCGCATTCCTGGAAACATTGGGAAACTTAAAGGTCCTACCAAACACCCTGATATTGGGTGATTTAAATTACCCAAACATTAACTGGGAGAACAACTCAAGTACGAACTCCCTTGCCCAACATTTCCTAGAATTTATAAACTCAAATGCCCTGGTCAACTGGTCAACACCCCCACCAGAGGTGACAACATACTGGACCTGATCATCACTAACATGGGCGACCTGTGTTCCACACCGGAGATCAACCCCTCGCTGGTTAGATCTGACCTTAAATTAATCACTCTGGATATCTACATTCTGCCACCACCCTTGGTTAAAGAAACCATGGTGAAAAACTTTTCAAAAGCAAACTTAACGTTACTTAAGACCGAGGTGGGAAATTTCAAAGCCCCCATGCTAAAGGATAACGCTGTCCAAGCTGCAAAATCCTTTACTAATGCACTCTACGGGCACCTACAAGAATGCATGGATCGTGCTATCCCAAACAAAACCAAGACACACTCCTCCAAGAAAAGGAAACCAGTCTGGTGGACCCCTGCCATAAACATGCTATACAATAGAAGGAGGAAACTAGTACAGAAAAGAGTAAAATCCCAAGAAGAGAAGACATCCCTGATCAGTATCAGCAAGAAACTACATTCCCTTGTAAAATCATCCAAGGCTAGCTTCGAAAGAAAAATTGCCATGGACTTTAAAGATAACCACAATGCATTCTTTAGCTATGTCAAGAATCTAAGTGGCAATTCTCAGATCTGCTTGGAGTTAGGGCAGAATGGCAGAAAATACACTGAACTGACCGATGTAGCCAACATCCTAGCAGACAGGTTCAGTGCAAACTTCACTCCCTCTCACCCCCAAAAGGTCCCATAACTATACCAAAAGAATGTAGTGCTCCTGAAATTACAGACGCTCAGGTTAAAACAGCCCTTTCCAAAGCCAAAAAAACAACATCAGTGGGACTGGATGGTGTCCCAGGCTGCGTCTTACATGAGCTCAAAGATGTACTAACCCCTCACCTAAACACACTGCTTAAACTCAGCCTCTCTACAGGCTACGTGCCCGCAGAGTGGCGCACAGCAGCGGATATTCCACTCCACAAAGGATGGAGCCACAACAGACCCTGGGAACTATCACCCTATAAGCCTGACTAGCTTGCAAGGCTATGGAGTGCATCATCATTGAGCTTATTAACAGAGACATTGGGAACCTCCAAGCACTGGACCCTACCCAGTTCGGCTTTGTTATGGGCAGATCATGCCTCCTAAACCTGGTGGACTTCTTTGAGACAGTTACCAAGGCTATAGATGAGGGAATGGTGGTCCACACAGCCTACCTAGACCTCACAAATGCCTTCGACACTACTCCCCACTCAGGTATTATAGACAAGCTCACTAGCCTGAAGATAAACCCCTATGTCACGAGATGGGTTGCCACCTGGCTCACGGACAGAACCCACATGGTAAGAGTTGCAGGAGCTAGGTCTGACTCTAAACTGGTTACAAGTGGTGTTCCCCATGGCTCAATCCTAGGACCCCACCTGTTCAGCATATACTTCTCAGAGGTACAGGCAAGCACAGGAGGACTATAGCTGATCAAGTTCACAGACGACTGCAAACTAGGGGCTATAATTGACTCTCCAGCTGACACAGACATCCTCCAAAAGCGTCTCACTGAGACAGATACCTGGTGTCAAAACCATGGCCTCAAACTAAATGCTAAAAAGTGCATAGTCATCCCCTTTGGAAAAAACAAAGTACCCACAAACTGCCACATAGGTGGCAGCCCCCTAAATACGGAAGACATAATAAGGGATCTGGGGACCCAAGTAGTTAGTAACCTCTCCTTTGATAATCTCATTGCCAAAGTGGTTAGAAAATCCTTCTATGTGGCCCAACTAATCACAAAAGGGTTTGCATCCAGATCGAAAGAGGTCATTGGGCCCCTCTACACATCACTCATCAGACCCATCATAGAGTACAATGCCCCATTTGGGATGTACCTTACAAGACACCTACAACAACTGGAAAGACCACAGAAGTACCTCACCAAGAGGATAACTGGCCTCAAGCAGATGCCCTATGCAGCTCGACTGAAGAAACTCCAGCTGTACTTGGTTGCATACCGCCTACTCAGAGGTGATCTCTGCCTGACATACAAGGACATGTCCAACCCAGAATTGATGGACATGCTCCACCTAAAGAAAACCACATCCCCATGAGCCACATGCTCCAGGGATCTAAACCTCACCACAACAATAAATAGGATGTGCTGGAGGGATAGATTCCTGTCCCAGAGACTTCCCATACTCTGAAACAAGATTCCAGTCTACATTAGGCAGAGCTCCTCGTGAACCCTCTTCAAGAGAAACCCTGATACATGGATGGGAAACAGAAAGTTTACCCCAGGGATCACTTCAATGGCTCTGCTGGACAGAGGCACAGGGAACTAATCTAATGGGGCGGCGAAAGCCAGCACATTCCAGCTAGGCTTATAAATGCCTTCGGGTAGATAGCCTAGTACCTACCTATGAAGCTATAACCTTATTGTTATATTTTAATATTTTACTGTATATATATATATATATATATATATATATATATATATATATATATATATATATATAGTTTTTTATGTGAGTGTTCATTTTATTTTATCATTCATACCCATACAATATCATACTACATCATTCTGTACCCAATCAGAAATCCATTTTTATCCTGTTATATAATGATTTCATGGATCTTTGAAACTGCTATAATTTGTAATAGGAGTTCTGTTCTGTATAGGTAAGTCAGTTATTTAACTTATTATTTTTAAGTTATAAGACATTAATAAAACTATGTTCTAATTCTCTAAACCTTTTTTCAGACATTTGCCTTCAGTTGGTTGACTAGCACACGTTAACATCCTGAAAGTAAATGACTCTAAGTCAAAAAACAAAAATTCATCTTCCTAGTATGCTTGTGCTGAGCAACTTTAAAACATTGTCAGGGGGGCCCATGTGGTGGGGCTGCACCCTCAATACAGCCCAGTAATTTTATAAACTCAGTCTGAGATCACACAGTCATGGGGAAAGGGAATATTCCCCTACCCAGGAATTGTTGATTTTGCATACTTGTCGGCTGTCTTTATTTTATTTATTTATTTTTATTTATTTTATTTTACATTTGTTGACCCACTAATACAACTACATGTTTGGTGGTAATATACACAATACTAGATATTATTTATAATACAAGATATAAAAACAATATGAAGAAGTGATTTGTATAAAACTAATGAAAGGACTACATTGTATCAATACAATCATCAGATATATCACATATGACAGCATGACCAGACAAACTTTGCTGATGCAGGTTTGAGCGTGAGCACAGGAAGGCCCTGTATGTCAGTTTTGAGGAGAAGTTAGTACTGTAGTATAGAGATAGAAATATAGTGGGTAGGAAGTATTTGGGTAGAGCAGGGAAGCATTTATGTGATGCAAGGACAGAGCCAGGAATGCAGGAGGTGTGATTTAAGTGATCTTTTGAACAGTGAGATAGATGGAGCTGAGGAGATATTCTGGGGGAGATTATTCCATGTCTTTGCTATGGTATGAGCAAATAGAGCTTTTCCTGCAGTGTTGTTGGCTTGAGTTATATTGGTTCAGGGCTGGAGTCTTGTGGGGATTCTTTAGGATGTTATAGGTGAGGACAAGTTGGTGGAAACTAATTAAATGAGGAAGTTCTAACCACTGTAATTCTTTTAGGGCAAGGCAATGATGTTATTGGCGAATTTTGCAATCTTATTGTAACATGACTCTAGTCTGTTCATGTCTGTTTTCTTAATGTGGGTTAGGATAGGAGATGCATGCAGTAGTGTAGACAGAAGATGGGTTTATAATCGGCCAAATGCGGTCGACTTAACAAATGCTGCCCAAACCCTCTGCCAACTAAACCAGCTGAACCCTTTCAGATGTTTTCATAGTTTAAAAGTAACCAAATCCTTTAAGATCAGTTGTTATAATATTTAACATATTTAGTATCCATACCTTTTTATTGTTATGTATTTCTGTTGTTTATTTTACTCATATGACTTGTTTCAAATCTTCTCTTTCATTCTTTATAGTGTCATTGTAGCCATGCATCATATATTCCCTTCTAATGTCCAGTGGTTAGTATAGCAATAACCCATGGCTGGGTGAGGATGGCATTGGATTTACCCACAGTTGGTGTGGTTTGGTCACGAGGACGAAGCCTGTGTAACCAAACAAAGCCAACTGTGGGTAAATCATCATTACCCACACCCTGTCATAGGTTATTGCTATTATACAATGACATTATTTAAGAAAAAATAAATACCTACTTTCCTTAATTACTCACAACAGCTGAGTGGGCCTCCAGGTGTTTCTACAATTACCTCCTGTTGCGCCTCTAAGTGTCAAATATTGCTTGTTCACATTTGCATGAATAATTCCAAAACCATGCTACATACAAGTATCAGAATATTTTATATTGAAGATACATGATGGCAAATGCAATTGTATTGATATTTGACCTCTGTCAATGGGTATTTGTTAGAAGTGTAATGTGATAACTGCATTTTTTAAAGGTTCAAGCCACATCCACTAGGACTTAAAGGTACACACTTAAAGGCTGTGCTGGAGGGAATGAGTTAAATAATATCCTTGTATAATGGCATCATGGTATTCTTCCACTTTGTTTACGTATCCTGGGGCTTTCTTGATGTACTTTTTTTTTTTAATTTAAAGTTTCAAATCCGGACACTTCAGAGGTACGAGAGAGACATAATAGGGAAATATAAGGAAAACCAGGTATGTTTCATTAGTTATGCATAATGCACTTGATTTTTCTTGTATTTTCTCTATCCTGTCTTTCTTGTACCTCTGAACTGTCTGGATTTCAAATTTTATTATTTTTTTAAGGTCAAGAAAACTAAAAAAGCTATAGAATATATTAATAGAAAAACGTCCGGGCGACTGGACTTTTTCCTAGTGGTATATGCTTGATTTACGACAGGCATGCTGGTTGGGCTAACCAATCGGCATGCTTGTTTTCGAATGTTAATGGCCAGTCATTGTATAACAGAAATTTAACAATAAAAGCATTAACATCCATGGACCTCAAAATCATAAACTAAGAAATATGTTTGCAAACTAGTTATAATTTGTTTTCTATATATACATACATATGTGTGTCTGTGTGTGTGTGTGTGTGTGTGTGTGTGTGTGTATATATATATATATATATATATATATATATATATATTATATACATATACAGATGTGTACTATGCTGTATACACTAATTGTATATTGGATTTGTTCAAATAGAAGTGTTGCCTCTTCACTGTAGTAGAGTTAGTCACTTAGTCAATATGCTCAAGAATATGAGGCTTTCAGTTCAAGACTGAAATTAATTAATTAAGTTTGAATGCTTGTATTTCCTAAAGCAATTGTGAAACATTGTTTATTTATGTATTGATATGTCATCTTGTGTAGTTATTACTAGGTGACGAAACAGCATGCAATTTTTCTCCCAAATTCCTTAAAAAAAGTATATACACTAATATGTATCTAAATCACTTACTTTCCCTTCATATACGCAGTGAAACTTTAATCACTGTTACATGTTCCATAGTATGACATGAGATATTAATACCAGTCAAATGGTCAGCCCAATGAGAAATATAACATCACCTTATTTATTAATTACTATAAATTATGGTTACAGCAGGAGAGGCTAGTATATGAACTACAAATATATTGGCTCTCAAGGTATGCTATCATATTCAGTGACAACTTGCTCTTCAGTTTTAAAGTATTAGCTTTGTTTCAGCAACAATCCTCTTGTTGTTTAATTTTTATAAATATAACATATCCTTGTTCCCTTTCTTTCCAAATCAAATTTCTTAGAAGTTCCATAACATGTTGAAATTTGACAAATCATCCTTTAAAACAATAAGCTATAGAACACTATATGCAGGCTCAAAACAGGCATGTCACAAATAAATGTACAATTCAACTCTGATTCATGTTGTATTAACTTGCCCGTGTGTGTGTGTGTGTGTGTGTGTGTGTGTGTGTGTGTGTGTGTGTGTGTGTGGGTGTGTGTGTGTGTATGTGTATATATATATATATATATATATATATATATATATATATATATATATATATATATATATATATATATATATATATATATATATATATAAATAAAGATAAGATAAATAGATATAGATAGATATATGTATAAAAAATTATCAGTGATCTACAAATAAAACAAAACCAAGATACTTTTATTATATAAAAAAAACTGTGTACAACTGGTAAGCGCTTTCGTTGCTCTTATAGAACTTCTTCAAACCAAGCTGTACGAGATAAAAACCTTAATAAATACATTTAATTACAATCACATGACTTAACAGTAGATAATGATTTAACCCTTTCCTCTTTAGGACCGCTTTGTAAATTTTCCTTTCATTCATACAGGGAAATTACATGCATTCAGTTTTATTCGCCAACAATATTCTTTCCAGTTTAATTTATCTTCTCCATCAGACCTAACATTATAATTAAAAACCTTATCTATCACTGAAAACCTAAAATTAACCATATTAGCTTCTAAATTATGCTTTTGTAATACATGCTTTGCTAAGCCATTATTGGCTTCTTTAATATCTACAGCCCTTAAATGTTCATACATCCTGTTATAAAATTCTCTACATGTTTTAGCAATATAGAAGGCTGGGCAAAGCTCACATAAAGCAACATACTTGGAGCCCTCAGTGGTGGGTTTATTTTTTTTCAACATGTGCTGTGCTTTCAAAAGTGGTCAATGGCATATATTTCCAAGTGCAGTATTAGTCAAAATTGGCACTTGTTTAGAAGAGGGAAATGATCTCTGGCAAGTAATTGAAGTTTTTGCTGGCAATGTCAAAACTTTGGGTATATTGACTGTTTCAGCATTAGTGGTTAGGAGTGTGTATTAGACTCTTTGTGAGTTAGAATTACAATAAGCGCTAAGAATGGAATAGAATTGGTGCTGTGAAAGTATTGGCAGTTTAGGGTAATTAGTTCTGTGTGAGTGTTTGCATTTTAGGGTTAGATAAGCTGATAGCTTAAGTTCTGAGTGTTTGCTCATTAAAGTTACAATAACAGCTAGGTAACATGGTAACCTTAGTGTTGTGACGGAGTGTATTTTTGTATGTAGTGTGTGCGTTGAGCTGTCTTGTATAACGGTAATATTACATAAAGGGTTTTTTCTTTAGATAAGGTGTAGGGTTAGGGGCAGGGACAGGATTAGGGTTAGGGTTAGAATGCATTACTAAGGCAGGCTGAGGGGATTCCACTGTCTGCATCACCCTTATTATATATAATGTGTTCAAGGTTAGCTAGTAGCAACAAAACTCAATAACACGTATGTTAGCTTTTAAAATAATATTAATGTAGATGATCACTAAAATGAAGTCATAATTATATTTCTAGTAGAACTATTTCTGCATTGATATCCACCAAAAGGTAAACCATGTCTTGAGCTATACCTGTTGCTTTATTGTTTTTATTTTTCTTCATTTGATCAATAATTATATTTAGAGCCATATTTCTCCTTAAAAATGCCTGCTTTGTTTAGGGTATATTTTATTTGTTTATGCTGCTTAAAACTTCAGTTACATTTTCTTCATCTTTATTTAGGTCTTTGTAATATTTATTACATGTTTCTAGCACTTCTTTTATATCTGATATTTTCCCTCCCAGTTCTGTACACAGAATTATTTTTGATTGCGTAGATATATTAATTATTTTAATTCTGTTAGCCAATCTATATAGTCCCTTTGGAGTAATGGCATGCTAAAGTAGCTTAATTTTTGTCTTACACATCATGTGTACTAGTATTTGATGATATTCTTTTATCACTTTTTAACAACTGTAATACTACCATTAAATTTTTTTTTTACATTCATTTTTTCTGATTTTAACTTTTCTTATACTATTGCAACTATATTTGTCCCATTTTTTAATACACCATGATTTAATTTTCCTGTATAAGTAAACTTTCAAGTAATCACTTAGGATTATTTCTTTCACTAAATTATTATTTAGATCTATGTATTATTTAAGTTATTACACCAAGACATATTGTACTTATCAAACATGTTTTTGTCAGTTCAGAAAGGTAGTGATATCCCACCTTCTTGGAATTATTCTTTAACAACACCAATACTGAAATCAGGTAAGGACCTTGAATTGTGTGCCTCTGATAGGCAAGGCTATCTACTGAATACAGACTACAAAATTTTATTTCATTAACTACTTGCAGAATAAAAAATACCTAAAACATGAAGACCAAATGGGGTTTATAAGTAGAGACACAGTCAATAGAATATCAATAGAGTTATACCTATTATATATTATGCTAAAACATCAGGTCTAATTTTTTTTTTGTTTATTTGTATTCTTTGTTGACTGGGATACTGCTACTAGTGGCATCTTTTCAGAGAAGCCCAAGATGTTATTTATAATATTGGCAAAATTTGGCATCAGGGAACTTCCAATACTCCTTTTGAAAGGTGCCATGAGATCTTTTACATCCATCTGAGCTACCCCTAACTCAAACACATGGGATCTCAGTTTAATGCCTCATCCAAAGGATGGCATACTCAGGAGTGCAGCACTACCCTTATGCTGCTGTTGCAGTGTCAGCAATCATCTACCTGGTGTGAAAGTAGAAACCGCAGACTTCTGCAGCAAAAGCAAGTGTGCTACCTGTTGTGTCGCTGTCACTGATAAATTAGCAATTATTAGTTTAGACCTTAAAAATATGCTTGATTCAGTTAATCAGAGAAACTTATTTAAATCTTTAGAAATGCGTGGATTTTCTGAAAAAGTTATTACTTTATAAAGAAACTCGTACAAGAATGCTAAAGCATATATCAAATTTAGATCCTTTTATCACATTGATAAATAAAGTTAAATAAAAGACCAAAACAAGGCTTTGCCTTCACTTCTCACTTTTATTTCCAACATTTATAGAAACTTTTGCAAATTGTACAAGAAATAACCTCAAAGTAGAAGGCGTTTAATGAAATGTACAGTTTTAAAATACAGTTTTGCAAATTATATTCTTTTGACAGTCGATGATATTAATAATTCAGTCAAGCAAATGCACTTTTCACTTAAATTATTTGACACAATCTCTAAAATGAAACAACAATAAAAGGATAGAAGTTCTAGTACTGAATCCAAATATATAGAGAAAAAAATTAAACACATCTAACCTAGACAAAGTGAAACATTGCATTTGAGTAGGGATTTGTCTATTAAATAATCTAGGCACTATGATAAAAAAATAATATAATAAAAGCATTGAAAAAACTAAAAGAAAAAATAATAAATTGAATATCCAAGCTAGACTTGCCCCCAGGATTCACTAATCTTCCGTGCAGGACTAGTCTAGTCCTGCACGGAAGCAGCCATTTAGGAGGAGGACAGCAGCGAGCCATGCATATTAATGAAGGCGCGCTGCCTGAACTATTAATCCTACACATAGTGTGGATGAGTGCAGGGGGCGTGTCTGAGAGCAGAGTTCTCAGAATGAACACACCCCTGCAAAGTAGAACAGCAAAAAGTGTAAATAAATGAGTGAGACCGCTCATAGGTGTCCGCATATCCCCACCAACAGTCCCCATGTGTACAACAGCAACAGGACATAAACATAAAAAGAAGAAACCCCTTTATTTTTTTTAAAGCTCCGAGTACAACTAACCATAGTTGCGTGGGTGTGCCCATCGCTTAGCTATGGTTAAAGCAGCTAAAAAGGATGAAGAGGATAACAAGGAAGATATAAGCAAATGAAGCAGCACAGCAATAGTGTAGTGGTCAGAGCATCCACCTAAAAAGCAGGCATTCCATTTTCCATGTGAAATATGTATATGAACATTTCTTTACAGTTTTTTGCTGTATAACCTACTAAATAACATTTAAATGTGAACTGGAGTATTGCATTAAATGTACATGTGAAGTGTCAGTGTCATAATGAATAAGGCACTAGTAAGCAGGTTTAAGCACAAATAAGCAGTAGTAAGCATATATACGTACTAGTAAGCATGTTTAAGTGAGTTTGCTCTGGGGTAAGCATTGCCTACATGGATTAAGTAGAAGCTAACTGAGTGTAAGAAACTGTAACCGGAGGTTAGCATTGCTTAGCTCTGCGCAAACCCATGCACACCCGCTTACATCTGGTTTAAAGTGCCTTAATCACTCTGTACCCAACGGCCCATGTACTGCCCAGCAACAAATTAAACAGCTTCTGCAAGGCTCGAACTCAGGACCCTGTACACCACAGTTGTTAACCACTAAGCCATCATAGCAATACATATAAATGAGGTATCAGCAAGCTAACCCTTACCACAGGAAAATCAAAACAAACATGTGAACTGAAAATATGTATAGTGTGATGTTGTATAACCTGACACAGAACATAAATATGAGAAGTAGAGTATTGCAGTAAGCATAGATTTGAGGTGTTATTGTAATAAAGTGTAGAAGTTCCCAGGACCCCTTACAGTGTATGTACACATGAATCACGGATACCAGACACATATATAACCTGTAATGAATAACAAATCACTGCCAAAAGGCAAATACAGTGCTAATTAACTATTAAGCAATGCTAACTGCAGCACAGATCAACTTTGTAAGTGCAAGCAATGTGTAGGTGAGCCAATTCAATCTGCCTAGGGGTATACCTCTTTAAGCACTGCCAACAGGCAAACATAGTGCTAATTAACTATTAAGCAATGCTAACTGCAGCACAGATCAACTTTGTAAGTGCAAGCAATGTGTAGGTGAGACAATTAAATCTACCTAGGGGTATACCTCTTTAAGCAATGCCAACCTTAGGTAAGCAGGTGTGCCCATAACTTAGCCTTTTCAAAACCGTCCAATCATGGAAAAGTGTGGGAAATTGGTGATATTTAAACCCCACAGGCGGAAATACTTCCCATAACTGGTTGTAGCTTCCTACTGCAGGCAGAATGGCTGGTGTGGGTGAAGGCACTCGATTTAGAGAGCAGCGCTGGGGAATCCAGGAGTCAAAATGCATGGTATGGCTCCTGGTAAAACACCATGAGCAGAGACTACTGCAAGGCCAGTAGCAGGGCTTGCAGTATAAAACGGAGGCCTAGGACAGTCTCGCCCATGACCTCACCAGTGCCACAGGTATCCCCAGGACTGGTGAGCAGGTCAGGCACCACCATGCTGACTTGAAGCTGCGGATGGCGGATGTACTGTAACAGTGGATCCAGGAGTACTGGCAGATTCCTAATGTCCCAGTACTGAGTAAGTACTCATTCTACTAAGTAGTTAATAATTGCCTAGCTTGTGTATACTATGGAGTGGTATAGCTAAATATCACTGTATTTCTCTGACAGCTGCAGATGAGTGGGCTGAGAACCAGCAAGCCCATGATGCTAGGTTGTGAAGGCTGTATCGTGAGGCAGGTTAGTAATCATTCAGCATGTATTGTCATAACAAATAAATATAAGAGCCTTAGAAAGTGTTGTACCAGTAGAAATAAATGAGTAATATTCTGTGAATAAAGGTATAACCCCTGGAGTACTTCTGTTTACTCTTCTGTCACATGTTGTTGAACTGTTGCATACTATAAATAGTACTGTTGTATTAAGCAGTGTTGCCCACACTGTGGTATGCAGATAAAATGTATATGAAGTTCTGTATTACAATGTTGGAAGTGCCAAGAGGCCAGTCATATTGTACAAGTGAGGGAGACTTACACAGAAAACAGTAGAAAGCCTCACGTTAGTTCCCTGATAGGACAGTGTACTGTGATGTTAACTGTAATTTTCTTTGTCACACACAGCAGGGGTTTGAATCCCGGGAGTGCTAGTAAGTTGTATGCATAATCGTATCCCACAACTGTACAGATTTTGTTACAATGTTCATATAGAAAGCTGTATGCATAATTGTACCCAACTGTACGAATTTGCTAGAAAGTTCAAATAGAAAGTTGTACGAATATTCATACCCTACAGCTGTTCCAATCTGTCCAGCATGTCCTGATAAATGGCCTAGATCACCAGCCTGGTACCCTGTTCCCCTATAAAATCAGTGTGATGATCCAAGAAATGTAGGCAGCTGTTAAGGACATGTAACTGATAGTCAGACGTGTACATACTCAGAGAATGTATATGAAAACAAATCTGTCATTCTAGCACCTCACCCAAAGTGTATGAGAGCAATTCTCAACATATGTTGCATTAACACCTGCATCCTGTCACTCCTGTATGTAAGATACAGGTCACGTATATAATAATGTATAAACATACCAGTGTACAATATAAGGCCATTGGGTAGTGTAATAATATATGTAAGGGACAGATCACTGCAGTGACTAAGAATGTTGTGAAAACTACAAGGATATGTAAGTTGTTAATTGAATCTCTCTCTCACCCCTACCATATGTGCAAAAATAACACAATGACAGACCTCAGCCGGTATGTGTACAGTCCAAACCTATGTTGGGACATATGTCCTAATGGTTTATAAATATTCTTATTTGTTTCTATGCATGTGCCATGTTAAAATACACCCATATTTGTGGCTTGTTGCCATCAATGAAACCTGCATGCCGTTGTAATGGCCACTGTTGTTCCATATATGCATGTGTTCTGCTTGCTCGGCAACTGTGTTAAATCTGGTGTTTTGGGTTAATGGGAATACCTGTGCATGCTGTTATAACTAATCCTGAATGCTGTTGACTATTACTAACCCATATGTGTCATAAACCTGCTACAACATAGCTCGTATAGGAAGGACGGTCCCAGCGGACCCACCTGTCCCACCTCAGCTGGCCTTGGCACCGGGCACCAGCATGTCTGGTGTCCAGCCTGGGACCTCCTCCTTCGTTGGCCCTGCGCCACCTTCTGGTGGAACTGATGCAGGGGATGGGGCTCATCCCTCTGGGACTGGGCATGGAGAGGAACATGTCACCCATTGTCAGGTCCAGGACGTGGTGCGTAGGGAGCTCGATATGGAGTTTCGAGACCGGCTATGCCAGCTTGAGGGCCGAGTGGCGCAATTAGAGGGTGAGCCTGCCCCTTCTGCACAGCCCCCAGCACAACCACCTTTGGGGCCGTGAAGGTGCAGTGGTGACTGTCCATGGGTGGGGACCACAGTCCCACTGTTTCCATTTGGGGGCTCATGGGCTTGCGACTTCCAAACACCCCTCCCCATCCAAGGTGTTCCCTCCCACATGTGTCATATACCACCCTTGTATGCTGTCTTGTCTGTCTTGTCTGTCATGTTATCCAACTTATCTTCCCCGAGCATACCTACTCTCCTTCCCCAACATCCCACTCTCACCTTATAAAAAAAGGGCAATCTGTTCCCAAAAAAAAAAAACTCACACCCCATACATAGCTGTACATTTTGCACACATGTCCACTAGACACATGTAATCTAATTGGCATCACAACATATTATTGTTGTCCTCACCCCTCTCCCAGGGGTTGGAGTGTTCATATGTACCTCCAAATTCATTGCATATGCACAGATGTTGCTGTAGAAGAAATGGGCAGCTATGGACCTTCCCTACACCCTTCCTGCACATCCCTAGCTGTCTTGCCTACTGTCTTTCCCTCTTTGTGCCCCTTTTTCACCACTTTCCTATCACCCCTTTTTCTTTTCTTTTAAAGAAATTAGCACAGTGGTAAGCAGGAGGTAAGCAGGAGTAGGCACTTTTAAGCAGCAGTAAGCGAGTTTCAACCTATTTGTGCGGGGGTAAGCACTGCCTACACAGGTTAAGCTATATAGAAGCTAACTGACTGTAAGAAACTGTAACCAGCAGTTGGCAGTGCTTAGCTCCTTGCAAACCCACGCAAACCCGCTTACAACTGCTTTAACGTGCCTTAATCACTCTGTATCTAACGGCCCATGTTCTGCCCAACAACAAAATAAGCTGTCTCTGTAAGGCTTGAACCCAGAACCCTGCACTCCATACACAATGTGATTTACCACTAAACCATGACAGATATACATAATCCTGATGTTTTCACAAACATGTCATCCAGCACAATCAGTCAGCAGCACAGGAAATGTAGTAATATCATACCACACAAACTGTTAATGCAAGAAGTCTGGGCAAAGTGTGCCACAATGTGGGTACAAATAGGGATATATGTCAACTACTCCTCTAATACACTTAAAATGTTGCTAGTTACACAGTCATATGTATTAGAAAACATATGAAGAAGAAGACGAAGTCTGATACACAAAGGTGTTGGCACTAGGTACTGACTTCAATGCTGTGATCATCCATGTTAATTGCCAAGAGAATGAGGCCAGGCCAAAATATGAGCCGAACATGCATGGACATATGGACAGATATATATCTGTAAATGTAGACAGATAGACAGATATATATTTATATATATATATATATATATATATATATATATATATATATATATATATATATATATATATATATATAAAACTCACAATCATATAACATCAATTGTATATAGATAGATAAATATGTTTATATATATATATATATATATATATATATATATATATATATATGTGTGTGTGTGTGTGTATATATATATATATTTATATATATTTATAGAAATAGATATAGATACATATACATCGATACATATATTTCGATATCTATATGAGATATATATAGGTACATACACATATACACAGACAAAAGGTATTAGTAGCCATACATATGTAGAAGTAGTGTGGAAGTACTGGGTGCAAAGTATATCCCTCAGCCACAAATCCTGTAACTGGCACTTGTGAAATGTGTAGTGTGATAACCATTCCCACAAATGAGAATACTTATATTAAACATATACCCACCCACAATTCAAAGGACATGACACGACACACAGGTATGCATACACAGAAAACCTTTATTTGTGTACTATACAATAATGTATGCCAGTACTTACACCACATAAATTGTGAAATACGTAATCCGTGATGAATGCAAGGCCCACACAAAACAGTAGATGCAAGCAATGTGGATATATACCATACTATGCTGTCCAGGCCAAGGCCTTCAATTAGTACAACAGTAGACACAGGATTTGCCTTCAAGATAAGTAACAACAGTTACAGATGTAGTTCAGCAGCCTCCAATTACACCCTGCAGTCAAGCCCTAGGGGGAAGTGTAGCACTTGAGTTAATGTCACAGTATCTTGTACATAACATTACTTAACCTAACAGCTCCCTATCACACTGAATGACCCTTGTCTTAACACTTATATCCCTGAAAAGGTGTCACAGCCTAGGTTAATGGCATTGAACCCCCCCCCCATAAAAGGTTGTACAAGGACAAGGGACACTGTGTACCACACACTGACCTCTGGAATGTACAAGGGCACATATGTGTTGTCCAGCTGTTGCCCCCATATATATGGACTTTGCCCAGCAGTTGGTGTGGGAGTCCATGACATGACTGGGATGATAGCAGTAATGCTAGCAGTAAATTATGATAGGCCATTACCTAACAACCCCTTTCTGTATCACAGCAGGACAAAAACTGGCATATATGTGGAGGACAGAGGCAGGAACATAGGGCCATATTTGCATTATTGCTGATACACACCCTGGCAAATGCTGGTGTTACAGGATTTGTTGCAACATGCCCTTATGCATGAATACAACATCGAAATACAAATGGATGTAGCCATGTACTGATAGCACTCAACAGACAGAATGCCACTGATATATCTGGGACAATACCTATGTCGTGCACAGACAAAACCTAACAGCCAATCCTGTGGTTATCATATGGACAGGCCCACAGTTGAGAGCTATGCAGACAGACTACATTCCATACTAAAGTACCATGTACACAGAAACCCTGTAAGACCAGCAAGATACAATGCACACAACAATACTACTCACGCTGTCTGTAGGTCTGGAACCTTACCCAAATGTGTATTTGGCCTGTGTCTGCAGGTTCTGCTGTAAGAGGTATTGCTACCTGCTGTCTGTAACACTGATTTCCACACACAGGACAGATGTCCTCCATACTGGAAAGGTGAAGGGACAATGCCCACAGAAGTCAGCAATTTATAGTACTGGGTTGCCATGACAGTGGTTATCTAAAGTAGTACACAGCAGGCTGCATGCAATTAGCAACTGGTGGACACTGACTGGTGCAGAGGCCATCACCTGATCATGTGCAATACCACCAAAAGCATGCTGCAATTTATTCAAACCAGCTCAATCACTCTACCGTAGAGACTGAGAGAGAGAGAGAGAGAGAGAGAGAGAGAGAGAGAGAGAAAGAAAAAGAAAGAAAGGAAAAAAACAAAAACATAACAAATCAAAAACAAATAACAAAACTCTGGGATTTGTTACAGCAGAAAAAACATAAAATGTATGTGAAACAGATATGTATTTACTTGCATGTAGTATACAGCATAGAATAATAGGATATATAATGATTTATATGTGCCATCAATAGTTGTTCTTGTAATAGGTTCATAGATTAGTACTAAGCTAACTGCCCTTGTGAGCCATTTTAAGCCTAGCCAATTATCCCTTGTGAGACTCAAACCCTGTATTCTGTGTTTGTAAGGCAAACACCTTAACCATTAGGTCACCCTCTCACCCTTCCGCTCAACAACTGCTCTGGAAAATAGTATCTGTCCCTGTGGGCAGTGGGACATACCTGTCAACTGTGCAGATCAGCAGTGAATGGCAAAGGTGTGACCCATGATATCTGTCTTCTGTACATTACTGTGGCTAATGGCTGGTGGTGGTATTAATACTGCCATGATAGACACATGGGTGTGAGAGCACACCACCTGCAGGACAGTCATGTGAAAGTGTAGCACAGCATGCCCAACTGCCATAGCAGCATAATATGCTTATCTATAATCTGTCACCATATATATATATCCCCCTAATGTTAGTATGTGTTCACATGTGACACCTGTCTGTGTTGCAGCAAGGCAGAACAATTCAGCTGTGAAGTAAAGAGAGGTACAAGAGTGTGGACCAGATGTTTGTATGCACCCCGCAAACAGATAAATATATGTGTGATATATATTCACAGCTGTGTATGTCTACAGAACCTCGGACAGTTATACATATATATAGGTATATAGACAACACATAATGATATCTACACATATACGCACATATGTATATGTATATTTATATGTATATATATATATATATATATATATATATATATATATATATATAATACATATATATATATATATATATATATATATATATAAATTTTATATATATATCTGTGTGTGTGCGTATGTCTACATATGTATATATATATATATATATATATATATATATATATATATATATATATATATGCACACAAACACACACATACGCACATATACATAATACTGACACATGTATATATATATATATATATATATATATATATATACATATACATATGTCAAAACATGTCCCCTGCTATGTCATGTGTGAGAGAACGTCACACATCAATACACAACATATCTACACACCAGTACATGTCTGCAAAATGGAGTGTGGAGTGTGGTGTGTAACCCATGTTGGGAACACATCGCAATTGTTTGAGAAGGTGGGATATAAATGTTGGTGAAGGGTAGTAGGCACATAATGGTATGTAGGTTTGGCTGGGTAAGAAACAAGACAGCATACAGGGCTGGTATATGACACACATGGTGGGTAAACACTGTGGATGGGTAGTTTTGTTTGGAATGTGGAGGCCCTTGAGCCCCCATAATGGAACAAAGGGAACATTGTGCCCACCCATGGACAGTCATGACAGCATCAACATAGTCATAAAGGTGCCTGGGCTGTGGGCTGAGCAGGAGGAACATGCATGTCTAACCTTGTGCATGTGTACTGTATGCCTCCAGGTGATGTAGCGCATACCCCATGTCTATGTGGAAATCCCTGTGCACCAGACCCTGGATCTAACTGTGGGTGATAGACATATGTCTTTGTGTGCTCCTTGGGGGGGGGGGCACCATCCCCTAACGTGGTTCCACATGAAGGTAGTGCCGGAACAGTAGATAATGAGGTTCCATGGTGGGTCATGGATGTGATGTGTACTGGTAACATGTTGTCCACATTAGGTGGGTGCAGTGTTCCTGCTGGCAAATAACCCCTACACATGCTGTTGTGTCACTGTCATGGAACATATGTGGGTTGTAATAGTCCTCACAATCCCAGAACATGTCCAACAGCATGCATAGATATCCCCAATAACACAGAATGGCAGATGTGTAGCAATCTCATAGCAGGCATACCACATGCATCTGTGGAAACATAGTGGTAGTAACAGTGGCATGCAGGTGAAATACTATGTAACAGCCCAGCAGCTCTAGTGTCCCCACAGGGAGCATATCTATAAACACATAGCAGAAAGTGTTGTACAATACAGTATATGTCCCAATGGTAGATAAACCGGAGACATACCACTTGTGTTGTGTGAACATTAAGTTGGAGCTAATATAGGTTCATAGGGTCATACTAGGCTATCTGCCCTAGGGCATTTATAAGCCTAGCCAGAGTGTGTTTGGCTTTCGCCACCCATTTTAAATTAATTTTGCTATGCCCTTTTTCGAGGTTAGTATACTGTGCCTCTGTCTAACAGGGACACAGAAGTGATACCCGGGGTAAAGCTATGATCTCCCATCCACTCATAAAGATTCCTCTTGAAGAGAGTCAATGAGGGACTCTGCCTAACCTGGACTGGGATTTTATTCCAGAGTGAAGGGAGCCTCTGGGTTATGAATCTGTCCCTCCAGCATGTCCTATTTATTTGAGTGCAGACGTTCAAGTCTCTCGAGCACGTAGCTCGATGGGATTTGGATTTTCTGAGGTGCAGCATGTCCATTAATTCTGGGCTGGACATGGCTTTATACATCAGGCACAGATCACCTCTAAGCAGGCGGTATGCCACTGAGTAGAGCTGGAGTTTCTTTAACCAGGCAGCATATGCCATCTGTTTGAGCCCTTTGATCCTCTTGGTGAGGTACTTTTGGGGTCTTTCCAGTTACTGCAGGTGTCTGGTAAGGTACATCCCAAAAGGGGCATTGTACTCAATTATGGGCCTGATGAGGGATGAGTAAAGAGGCACCATGACCTCCCCTGATCTAGATGTGAATCCCTTCATGATTAGGTGGGCTATATAAAATGTTTTTCTAACCACTTTGGCCACGAGGTTGTCAAATGAGAGATTGCTATCAACTTGGGTCCCCAGGTCCCTAATTACTTCTTCTGTACTTAATGGATTACCACCTATGTGGTAATTTGTGCACTTTGTTTTGCCAAAGGGGATGACTATACACTTTTTGGCATTTAGCTTGAGGCCATGGCTCTGGCACCAGTTGTCTGTTTCTATGAGGCCCTTTTGGAGGATGCTTGTGTTGGCAGGAGAGTCGATTATGGCACCTAGTTTGCAGTCATCTGTGAACTTGGTCAGCCACAGTACTTCCATGTTGGCCTGTACCTCCGAGAAATATGTACCGAACAAGGGAGGTCCCAGGTCTGAGCCTTGTGGGACGCCACTTGTAACTGGTTTGGAGTCTGACATGGCTCCAGCAATTCTAACTATGTGGGTTCTGTCCTTGAGCCAGTTTGCAACCCATCTACTGACATAGGGGTTTATATTTAAGCTGGTGAGCTTATCTATAATGCCCTAGTGGGGTATTGTATCAAAGGTTTTTGCGAGGTCCAGGTAGGCTGTGTGGACCACCTTGCCCTCGTTAATGGCCTTGGTGACTGTTTCAAAGAAATCGACCAGGTTTAAGAGGCAGGATCTTCCCTTAATAAAGCCGAACTGGGTCGGATCCAGTGCCTGTAGGTCCCCAGTATCTTTATTTATGAGGTCCATGATGATCCTTTCCATAGCTTTGCAGACCAAGCTAGTCAGGCTTATGGGGCGATAGTTTCCAGGATCCGTTGAGGCACCACCTTTGTGGAGAGGGACCACTGTTGCTGTACGCCACTCTTTGGGTACATATCCTGTAGTAAGGCTGAGATTGAAAAGTAGTTTTATGTTTGGGTTTACCTCTTCTTGGAGTTCATGTAGGACGCAGCCTGGGACACCGTCTGGTTCCCATTGATGCTGTGTTTTTTGCTTTGGAGAGGGCGGCTCTTACCTGAGCGTCTGAGATGCCAGGGGGGCAGCACTCTGCTGGGATAGATATTTGCCCTTTTGGTGGGGAGGGGAGAAGTTTGCTGAACCTGTCAGCTAGGATGTTGGCAATGTCTGTGGGTTTGGTGTATTTTTTGTCATTTTGGACTAATTCTGATCATATCTGGGAATTCCCACCCAGGTTCCTAACATAACTAAAGAAAGCCTTGTGATTATCCTTAGTGTCCTGTGCAATTTTTCTCTCGAAGCTGGCCTTAGACGATTTTTTGAGTGTTCATAGTTTTTTGCTAATACTGATCAGAGATGCCTTCCCTTTTTGGGATTTTGCTCTATCATGTAGTAGCTTCCTCCTTCTATTGTATAGTTTGTTTATGGCTGGGGTCCACCAGACAGGACATCTGCCTTTGGGGGATTGGGTCTTGGTTTTATTTGGGATTGCATGATCCATGCATTCCTGAAGGTGTTCATAGAATGCATTTATAAAGGATTCTGCAGTCTGGGCCGTATTTTCCACACGCCCAGGGGCTTTGAAGGATCCCACCTCGGTTTTGAGGAGTGTGAAATTTACTTTAGAGAAATTTTTCACTGTGGTTTTCTGGGCATGTGGTGGGGTCGGGATGTGAATATCCAGTGAGATTAGTTTATGGTCTGATCTTACCAGTGTGGGATACACTTCTGGTCTGGAGCATAGAGTCCCCATGTTGGTGATGATCAGGTCCAGTATGTTTTCCCCTCTTGTGGGAGTGGTAACAAGTTGTTCCATAGCGTTTGAGTTTATAAATTCTAGGAACCTTTGGGCTAGGGTGTTGGAGCTAGAGTAATGCTCCCAGTCTATGTTTGGGTAGTTGAAGTCGCCCAATATAATGGTGTTTGGATAGACCTTCATATTTTCCAGTGTTCTCAGGAAGGCCGAGTGGGGTTCCCGGGTTTGGGAGGGTGGTCTGTAGCAGGCCATAAACTGGAAGGCAGTTTTACCCACTGTTAGTTGCACATGGATAGTCTCTGATGCTTCGTGCTGTGCCACCAACCTGGAGGTGTGGGTATCTTTGATGAATATTGATACTCCCCCTCCTTTTGTGGTTCGGTCCAAGTTTTGGGGCCGAAAAGCATGGTATGTGGTTTAACCTGGTATTGCTGGGGTGCTCTCGGGAGCCTTGAACCAGGTTTCTGTTACTGCACAGATATCGATGTTTTCCATGCTAAGGAGAGTTTTGAGTGTGTGCATCTTGAGGTTTAGACTTCTGGTGTTGAGTAGCATTACTCTTAGTTTCTTATCCCTTGTGATACTTATGGAGGTGGGTTTGTCTTTTGAGCCTTGCCTAAAAAAGGCACTATGGGGGTAGCAAGAGCCTTTGCCAATATCTGAAAGCCCAGGGGTGACAGGTGCAAGCCGTCCCTAGCGAAGCATCGTGGCTTGTCGAGCATGTCATCCCAGGCTGACAGGCATTGGATCCTCTTTGAATGACACCAATACTTCAGCCAATTGTTGAAATTGATCATCTTGTCTTCATATTGTGGCATCATTCTTGGTGAGGGTAAGATGCTACTCAAGGTCAGGGTCACACCGGCCTGGGCTACATGCTCAGAGAGCTCCTGTATGTCTCTTTTCATGTAGTCCAGGGATGTACGTCTCAGGTCATTCACACCAGCATGGACAATGACTGAGTCATATTTGTACTTGCCTTGGAGTGACCTGAGTGCTTGTGTTATGTGGCGGATCCTAGCGCCCGACAGGCAGCTCACCGAGACCTTCTTGTTCAGCCTGGTGAGCGGGACATCAGTGTGACTGACGATAGAGTCACCTATTACAAGTGTATCAGGTGTTTTGTTTAGCCTTAAGGGATGTGACTGTTCAGCACACTGGCTTTGTGAGCTATGTGTTGCACGTGCTTTGTTTTGGGGTAGCGGTTGCTTGGGTGTCTGCTTTGGAGGTCTCTGCTGCTTAGGCAGATTTTTATTTAGAGCCTCAGTATGTTTTGTGTGTTTATGTGTTTGGTTTGCTGTCATGGTAGGTCTATGTGAGACTGGAATTGTAGTGAGTGTGGTTTCCTTCTCCTCCTGACTGGTTACACCAGTACTGAGTTGAGAGAGCTTAGCCTCCAGTTTGTCTATATGGTTGCATCTCTCAAATGTGTTGGAATTTGTTGGGAGGAGGAAAGGGTTTTCTGTGTACATGAGGCAGTTGTAACATTGCCTCAAGATTCCCAGATTCACCAGCTGGACCGGAGAGGAGATTGACAACTGACCTTTGGACATGCTAGAATAATATTGGGAATTTCTTTATAATTGAAAAAAGGGCCAATGGGGAACAAGGTACTCAAGGGGAGTTTGTGAGGGTGTAGTGCTTTTAACTTTTTCGTGCTGACTTAGTGAGCAAGTGCCAGGTAACTTAAATGCAATGTGTTACAGGTAACTTAAATGCAAAAAACGACAAACAGTAACTTTCTTTCAAGTGAAACAAGGAAATAAATACAGTAAGCAATGCAGATATCACTAGGGATCCACAGAAGCACTGAAACGCTGTGTTTTAGGTGGAATTAATGTGGTGGCGGGAGACTGATTTGTGTATTGTATTATGGTAACCATGCCATATGAGTTGGTCAGACATATTTCCATCTTTATGTCTTTCAGGGACAATGGCACACCCAAGGAATGCAGCATAGAGTGCCTCATCTAGCACTATCAGCTGCTGTTCTCCAGGACTAGCCGTGACCAGCATGAGTGCACCACCATGTGGAATGATGTGGTCTGCAGGGTAAATGAGGTGGGCATGCACATCTGTACATAAAAGCAGGTCCGCCATCATTGTAGTGACCTGCTCCACCATGTACATTGCCATGCCGCTGCCATGCAGGGTGACCACCTTGCAATGGGGGGGGGCATAACATCCATCCCCCTCACCAAAGTTGAGGAACCGCTCATGAGCCTGGTGGCATCTGCTCACCCACAAGAGCTACAGACATATACAGTCATGGAGGTGAGTGCTACCCACACACCAGCCATGGAGCATGCAGATAAGGTTCCAGGGCATATCAGTAGACCACTGTTGTGTATGCATCTGTACAGCTAGATCATGCATATGTGAGATGTGGTGTCTGTTGCTGTGTAGTACTTATAATCAGTTGTGCATAATCTGTAGTACTGTGGATTTCAGCTGTTGTTTTACTGTAATATTGCATCCACCCTGTAGCAGCGCCACAGCTGTGGCCACTGACATCAACTCGATCTTATCCCAAAGTATGTACCTCTGGGATACCAGCAAGGCAGCGGCCGTATGCTGGTGAGTATGGTTTAAGGTTATGCTTGGCAATACACTGTGCATGTCATAGCTAAGGTGTAGGCCATGTACACTTCTAACACACCTACCCGTAATGCATGCTGTACATGTTCACTGACAGAGCACACACCTCACTAATGAGATTACCAGCCTCAAACACATGCAATACACAGATCATCTCATACAAGTGTGGCTACACTCTGGTGCACATTGCCCAGGCACAGCTGACATCTGCCTAACATACACAGCTATGTCATACACAGAGCAGTTGAACATGCTACAGATAAGGAAATCCCAGTACCTCTGCAAACACATGCTCCAGGGTCCTAAACCTCATCAATACATTACTCAAAACATACTGGAGGGATAGGGCCCTGTCCTGGGGAATTCCCACACTCTGGAACAGACTACCCATTCATGTCAGGCAATGCTACTCATTGGCCGTCTTTACAAAAACACTTGACAACTGGATGGGAAATGGGGAATTCACCCTGGGTAGTACTTCTGTGCCACAGCCTGACAAGGGACAGGGGAATAACATTATTGTGTGGTACATGCCTGGGAACACACATGACTAGGTTTATGTAGGCCCCAGGACCAATGGACCAGTACTCACCTATGAACCTATGTGTACCACAGACAACATCAGCCAGGGCTCAATACAGATATGACCTGCATAATGGTGGGACATTGGCAAAGTCATGTATTGCAATGTGTTCTGATGTACCAGGACCATGTTGGGGAAGTCCAGGAAGTTGCCGTTATGATGCATGTACTGCACAATCCACACCTCAACCCAACCGATAGATGACATCCCCATCTATACAATGCTGGTGCCACTGTACACCTGCATGTTTGCCCTGCACTGGCAGGGAATATGCCAGTACACATGGTGTTCCTAGTTTGGGATACTGCAATATGACACACATGTGTAGGCCACAGAAGTCGAGCATTTGCAATGTAGCAAGAGATGGTGAGGGTGTGTCATCCTGAAACACAACAGTGCACTGGAGGGGAGAGACAAACCCACTGATAATGGCTGTATCTGCACACAGTCAAGGTCATGAAGTGTGGCAGACATAACCCTGACTTCACTGCACTAGTGATGGTACTGTATGACCTCCAAGGGCTGTGCACGTGTTTAGCATGCAATTATGCGGGTTTGGGGAACATTTGCAGGCCTGACTGAACAACTACTGCCTCATGATGATGGCCCTTGCTACTATACCCCTGCCAGGTATTGTGACTGCAGTAATACAGAAAGCAGTATTGCTATACACCATCATGATATGTATGTGCACACATATGCACCCACAAATAGTATGCATCCCAATCAGCATCTGCACAACTGACACATATGGCTTGTAATGCAATTGATTGCTTAGGTCATATGTCACATATCAGGTATGTGTAGTGTTGCCACATGGAGTAGTGTTGCGCTATGGCATGTCATAGAAGAGAGTGCCATGTCAATAATGGTCTGTACACTCACCATAGGTACAGTACATTGTGTATATGTTCAGTCTAATGGTATTCTCTCACTCATACACGCACCACTGATGATGACATCTGTGAACACACATCAGGCATTTACAAAACACATGTCCACATATAATCCAATAACACACAGAGGCTGTGAGCAGCAGAGGAAACATAACTGACACACAGATACACATCCTGCAATGGTGTGTACACCTGTGAGGTATGGTGCACAGTACATGCCAGGGTGCTGAACAGATGCACAGCAATGCTCTGGACATGGGTGCAGTGTGTTCCAGGGGGAAGGCCATCACCTACTAACAGAAGCCATGCATCACAACCATGTTGCTGAGCACCACATGTCCTGCATGCTGACGTGTGTAATTACAGGTTTGTGTGTGATACTGTACTGCACCATCACCTGCAATTGTGCATGTTATGGAGGTGCTGGAGTTGTTTGTAGGTGCTGTCTGGTGGAGTGTATGGGTTGTCATGTATGTCGACTGCATTTGTGTATATCTGTGTTTGTGGCCATGTCTGCACACACACACACACACACACACACACACACACACACACGTGCGCGCGCGTGTGTGTGTGTGTGTGTGTGTGTGTGTGTGTGTGTGCATGTCTGTGTACTGTTTAGTGGTGATATAGAGGTCTTACAGTCTGTTCTCTGTTTTCCCCTCACAAGTGGCGATGTGAGGCTGGGTCTCTCCCACAGGGAATCTGATGTCACTGATACAGACAGTAACCACGAGGATAGGTGTGTTGAGGCAGACACAGGGTCATCAGGGGCTGCCGCTGGGCCACCAATTGACATCCCACAAGTATCCACTCCATCCATGCACACAGTCACACTGCCTCTACATACCACATCACTGTTGGCCTAAGCTGAGGGACAGTCTAAGGTTGGCAATGGCCAGGACAGTGCAGTATCTCTGGCACATGTGTCAGGACACAGCAGCCACAGCCAGATGTCCATCAGGGTACCACATAGGCAGATGTTCAGGGGTGCTTGTTGGAGCACTGTTGGTCATCATTCCCCTGGCAGATGTGCCACATCTATATCTACCACACTCATCTTTCAGGCTGCCATGGAGGCACAGGCACAAATGGAATGGTACACTAGACAGGGTCTAAAGGCACAGAGGGCTCATCACACCTCTGTAAATGACAGCATCCATGACCTAGCAGGTGCCATTTGTAATTACACCAAAGTCATGTATAGACGGTGGGGTGAGACATTGGATCTCATTAACAATGTCATGTCCATGCATCAGGACAGGGCAGGGCAGTTGTGATGGCCACGTGGATGTATGCCAGCAACATCAGCAGCTGGAGGTCGCCGTGGACGTCCCACCAGTCACAGCCACTCCTGTAGTGGCAGTACCAGCCTCAGCACTGTGGGGGGTGCTGTTCACAGACTGTCATAGCAGACCACATGCACATGGTCCTGGCCAGTCCCAGGAGGGACCTGGATACAGTGGATGTTTGTCAACCTCGGGGAACAGTACCCTATCTGTCTTTGTACCTGATACTGCATGTGGCACCCCTTCTAGGCACAGGTCCCTTGTCCGTGACCAAAGACGGTGAACTGCAAACCCTGCCAGGTACAGTCTGCAGCTGTCTCACAAATCCCTGTATCGAGCAGCCACATGATGGAACTGTGTGCATGCAGACACACACACATAAACAACAAACTTAGGGCAACCACATACCTGCACACACATCACCATTGGCCCATAACATTACTCAGTCCCCTCACACACACACACACACACACACACACACACACACACACACACACACACACACACACACACACACACACACACACACACACAAACTTTGTCAATTGTATGGCTCAGCCTAGGCCTCTGACAAACCAACAACACACCCTGTACATATGATGATACATGTGTCACATCCTGTCATCTGTAACATTGATGTAGGGACAGGCTAACTTGGTGCTGATGCACAGGGTGACTGTACAACAGTGTAGCAATGAAATGCTGTATAGCATGTCGTCAGCAGTAAAGTGAAATGCTAACATCCTGGAAGGTGTAGCTGTGCAGCCATGATGCATTATAGCTGTAATTTACAATGTTGTATTGCTTTCACCATTATCTATTCTGATTGTGTTGTGGTTGTCCATGTGCCACATGACTGATGGGTGTAGTGGTGTCAGCAGGCCTTCTACAGAGGACACCAGTAAGTTTAGTGGGTGGTACACATGACATAGCTGGGTACAACACACAGAGCATTCGATTTGGATGCAGTATAGATACAAGACTGTACACATGGAGGTATTTCCCCATGCAGGTAACACATCTGTTGCCCATGTAATCCCACCAGATGTATGTCCAAGACAGGATAGGCACAACCACACATTGGTATATATGTAGTCTGCTATTTGAATGACATTGAACATGCCAGCAGCAGGGTGTATGTCCCTTTCCACACTCTACTGTGATCCTCACCTCAGTAACATGGGTGTGCCAATGCCGGTGGCATAGCCCTACCCTTAGGAGGGTGTGAGGCACTCTACTACTGTGAATGGTGTAAACAACAACTAATCAACCTGATAACATACACTGTGTTTACAGACATTACAGACAGCTCTGTGGGGGGATAGACACAACAGTAACTGCATTGATGATGGCTGTGTCCACAACAGCCACACCCAGTGAGTTATAGCAACCCCAGTATTACTGCATACCTCTACAGTGTTTAGGAGGGCATTAACACATCTATGACTTGTGAAGGACTGTATGTCCACTGGATGGCACCTGTGGAATGTTGGCATTTACCAAGCAGTCCTGGGGGAAACATAGCCTGTGAACGGAGGTAGATTCCTTAAGATCTACACACATTTCTACATGTGGGATGGTGTACAAAAGTCTGCTATGATCTACATAGGCTGTGTGCATCTCCTATCCCTCATCTACACCTGTCATGATTGCGTCAAGGAGGTATACCAGGTTTAGGTTTTATTCTCTGCTTTGACAAGTCCAACATTGGCGAGGTCCAAGGTTTTAAAATTACCAGTGACATTGGCCATGGGTTCATTGTTGATATGTTCCATGTCCCTGCAGACCAGGCTCATCAGGCTACTGGGTGGTAGTTCCCAGCTGACATGGTGGATTTGTGGTTATCCTTGCCAACACTGGTTAATCCATTGTCAGGTGTAGGCCTGTTGGATCGTATGAGGGATCCCAGCTACTTACTGTGCCTGCCCAGGGGGTTCCCCCAAGCATGACACTTCACTTTACTATACTGCATGATATGTTAGTAATGCCAGCCTGAAATCCTACAAGTGGGATGGAGTACTGTTAACATGTACTGCCCTTGTCGTGTAGGGTCCTAGTTATGGAATCTGCTAAGGTTGGTAGTGTATTGCAGGCCAGACGTGTTTGGCTGTGTGGGGGTACCTATCCATGCCAGACATATGTTGTTTGGGTCTCTCAAACACATTAATGGTGCATGTGGACATATATGTATTGGTTATGTTCCCAATTTCATCTACAGATGTATGTCCATATATACCTATATAGATATATATGGGTTTACCTTTGAAAGGGAGACAATCATTTCTCTGAGCGGCCCTTTCTGTGAACCAAAAGGATGAATCTGTCATTTTGAATTGTACCAAAGTTCAAATTTCAGCAAATCAAAAAGCAGATTCGTTGATTTTTGAACTACAAGTTGGAATACACATCATAATGCAGGGGGCCAAGCCACCCCACACCCCTCACCCCCCCCCCACTTTAATATTCTAACTCCGAGATCACACTACAGTGGGGAATGGTATATATTTACCGATCCCCACAATACTGCAATCCGGACACAAAATGCTGAATCTGCAATGAGCGAATGCATAGTGACATTCGCTCATTGCACATTCAATGCATTTATTCCAAGACTGTGCGATGTTGAAAACCTACTTTCGATCTTCCAGATTTTGGAGAACTAATTTTCTCCCTTTGAAAGGTGACCCATATATATGCTTTTATATATATATATATATATATATATATATATATATATATATATATATATATATATATATATATATATATATATATATATATATATATATATGTGTGTGTGTGTGTGTGTGTGTGTGTGTGGACATATGGCTGTATACATATATATCTATAGATGTATGCATATCTATGCATATATGTATGAACTGGCAAACATGTATGTATATATTTCTATATCTATATCTACATATATAGATATATCCATTTAAATGAAAATATATACACACACACATACATCTGCATTGTGGAATACATTCCCCATAGTGTTGAATACCTGGGCTGGATATGTTTGTGAAAACATCATGATTCTACATATCTGCCATGGCTTAGTGGTAAATCACTATGTGTATGGTGTGCAGGGTCCTGGTTTCAAGCTTTGCAGGAGCTGTTTATTTTGTAGCTGGGCAGAACACAGGCCGTTGGATACAGAGTGATTAAGGCACTTTAAAGCAGTTGTAAGTAGGTTTGCATGGATTTGCCCAGAGCTAAGCACTGCCTACTGCCAGTTACAGTTACTTAGAGTCAGTTAGCTTCTATATTGCTTAACCTGTGTAGGCAATGCTTACCGCTGCGCAGACCAGCTTACAACTGCTAAAATTACCTTAAACTGTCCATATCTAACAGGCCATGTTCTGCCCAGCAACAAAACAAACAACTCCTGCAAGGCTCGAACCAAGAACCCTACAAACCATACACAAAGTGATTTACCACTAAGCCATGTCACATATGCGCAATCCTGATGTTTTCACAAACATATCATCCAGTCCAGTAATGCAACAGTACAAAGAATGTATACCATCATCTAGATGTATGTGTGGAAATATATTAATCTGTAAACAGATACAACATATCTATATATGTATATATATATATATATATATAATTATTACATTTCTATAACCTCCCAATTTATCTGGGCTTGGGACCGGCACAGAGAAATTCCCTGGCTTGTGCATCCCCAGTGGCTGGGTTATCAAGCTCAAAAAATGCTTAAGAATTTTCAAAGTAAATTATCTCTTATACTAAGTGATGGCATAAGAAGATTCAAAGCCCACTTGAACACAGATAACATGGACTCCTATGCAGAGGTGTACACCAATGCTCTGTATATCCAAATAAACAGGTGTATAGACTCAGCTGCACCTGACCAGAATAAAACCAGGTCTTGCCGAAAAAACAAGCCACCCTGGCGGACTCCTTGTAATAAACAGGCTATACAAGGAGAAAAAGAAGCTAATGTCCAAGAACAAGAAGGAAATGGCTCAGCAGAGGAAGAATTCCATCTCTTGCTTAAAGAAATTAGAGATCTTGCCAAGTCCTCCATGGCTAATTGCAAAGAAAAAATAAGATCCCTATCTAAGGATAATCACAAGGCATTCTTTAACTACATCTGAAATCTAAAAGGGAAAGCTCAGCTATGTGCTGAACTGGTTGTGGATAGCACCACTCATACTCATTTGAAGGTAATAATCAACGTGCTAGCTGACAGATTTTTTTGTCCCCTCCAGTCAGTCTCCAAATTATACCTGACACCATTCCTCAGACTATTATCTCAAGAGACAGGTCATATTGGCACTCTCCAAGGCTAACACTGTGGCATCAATGGGACCAGACAACATCCCAGGTTTCCTTTTAAACAACTTAAAACATGATATAGCAGACCCACTGGGATACCTGTTTAACCACAGCCTGTGTACTGGCTATGTTCTGGTGGAATGGAGGACACCAACAGTAATGCTGTGGACGAGGGTAAGGTGGTCCACACAGTCTATCTGGACCTTGTCAAGGCCTTCAACACCATCCCCCACTCTGGAATCATAGATAAACATAATAAGCTAGGCATAAATCCCTGCATCACTTGATGGGTTGCCAGCTGGCTTACTGACAGAACCCAGACTGTAATAGCCGACTGCAAATCCAGCTCCAGGCAAGTGACAAGTGGAGTACCTCAGGGTTCAGTCCTGGGACCGCTCTTGTTTGTCATCTACTTCTCTAAAGTACAGGCCAACACTAAGGGACTCTGGCTAACAAAGTTCACAGATGACTGCAAACTGGGAGCCATTATTGAATCCCCAAATGATGTGGATATTCTACAAAAGGGCCTTACAGAAACAGATGCTTGATGCCAGAGCCATGGGCTCAGGCTTAATGCCATGAAATGTATAGTTATCCCCTTTGGGAAAAACCATGTACCCATGAATTATATATATATATATATATGTATATATATATATATATATGTATATATATATATATATATATGTAGATATATATAATTTCTAAATTTCTATACATTTATATATGAACATATATACATGCAAATGCCTACATCGACACATATATGTGAATAAACTTATATGTCTACATATACACAGCAAGTTACTTATGTGTATGCAGATATACATCTATGTAGGTATATACGGACATAGTTATTTATATGTAAGCAGATATATATTTCTATATCGGTATATATGGCCATACATCTGTAGAAAGCAATGGCAGAGTAACAAACACACATATGTCCACATGCACTGTTAATGGGTTTGGGAGGCCCCACACACTATACATCTTTTACAAATAGGCTCCCCCACACAGCCATATACGTCTGCCCTGCGATACACTACCAAGTGTTGCAGAACCCATAACCAGGACCTGACATGACATGGGCATGAGGTGTTAACAGTACTACATGCCACCTGGATGATGTCAGGCTGGTATTGGTGACATATCATGCAGTACAATCTGCCTCCAATAGGAAATGTAAACTGTGGAAGCCATCAACATCCCCAGGATATGGATACACAGATATGCAGATACATACATACATACATATATGTATATATGTATATATATATATATATATATATATAGAGAGAGAGAGATATATGTTTGTGTATATACATATATATATATATATATATATATATATATATATGTACATATATATGTGTGTGTGTGTATATGTATATATATATATATATATATATATATATATATGTGTGGTGTGTGTGTGTGTGTGTATATATATATATATATATATATATATATATATATATATATATATATATATATATATATATATATATATATATATATATATATATATATAGATATATATATATATATATATATATGTATATATATATATATATATATATATATATATATATATATATATATATATATATATATATATATATATATATATATCTTCTTTGGCTTTTCCCAGTTCTTCTTACAGCGGAACTCCGGTCCACTAATGATTGTCAATAGATTTTTATGGTGCCGAGGTGCCAGCTCAACGCCCAACTTTCAATAAAGGCACACCCATTTACGCATGTCTTTTGGATGCCACTCGACTGTGGGGAGGACATGCACACTCCACACAGAAGGTACTCCAGTCGAGAATCGAATGGGAGAACCTCTTGCTGTGAGGCGACAATGCTACCGCTGCACCACCATGGCTTATACATATATATATATATATATATATATATATATATATATATATATATATATATACATATATATGGATAAATATATATATATATATATATATATATATATATATATATATATATATATATACATATATATGTATATACATGTGACTACACATACACATGCAGATATATGTACAGTACAATACATATGTAGAAGGTGCACACAATATGGAATAGCCACTATGCCTACAGTTAACACCTGAACAACTGGACACTGTATGGGCCACCCATACAAATGACATTCGTTGCCTGCAACATATACCCACAGAGAGGTCATAGGGAAAACACCACACACGGGTCTGCAGAAATGTACTAGCTTTCATTGTGTACTATTACAGTTCTATATGTCATGTGATATAGCTGTTCAGACACTGACATCCATATACACAGAGGAATGCAACTGTGTAACAGTTATACTACTACAGTAGTCTGGAAAGGTTCACAACTGTTGCTGTCCAGGCCAAGCCCTTCGACTTGTACAGTAGTGAGGAGAGACTGTGTCACAAGATACCAAACGATCAACAGTATGTAATGCAGGTGTATAGTTCAGCAGCCTCTATCTACACTCTGTACAACATAAGTAGGTGGTAAAGACGTCATGTGATCAAATGAGTTGTAACTGTTACATAATAAGGCATAACTGACACCATCACATGCACACTGACAAATGTAATAGTCTGTATGGCAGGAGGCGGTAGGCTTGCATTAACCCAGGATATGTACGTAATGTAAATATAGGTGAAGTATACAGTACTGTACATCCAGATACCTTAAGACAGCTCACCCCTGATGCCCCCACATATTTTAACAGCCTAAGTCATTTATGGTGCTCCCCCCCGACTCATTAATACAGGGCCGTATACCACTGTTACATACACTGGCCTCTGGAGTGCATAAGAGCAGACATGTATTGTTTCAGTGATGTCCACACATATATGGCCCCAGGCCCACAGCATGTGTGGGGGATACAACAGATGTTAGTGACAATTGCCTTTAGCTCTGTCAGCCATCTGGCGAACTTGGTCAGCCACAGTCCTTCTCGACAGGCCTGTACCTCCGAGAAATATATACAGAACAAGAGGTCCAGATACTGAGCTTGTGGGACACCCACCAGTAACTGCTTTTGAGTCTGGATATGGCTCAGCAAATTCTAACCATGGTTCTGTCCTTCTGCCCAGTGTGCAATCCATTAGTGACATAGGGGTTTATATTTTTAAGCTGGTGAGCTTATATTATACCAGTGGGAGTATTATTGTATCGAAGGCTTTTGCGAGGTCCAGGTAAGATGTGGACTGCTGGCAGCAATGGCAGTGTGATGTACTCCCAGCTCACTATGGAACAGCTGTCTATAACATGTCATATGTGCAAAGCCTGATATGTAGGTATTGAACAGAGGCTGGGACACATGCACACCTGTGAAGAACTATTACCAAACACTAAGCAGGTTGCTGGTGTTACAGGATAGTCTGCAACATACCCTTAGTCAGGGTATTGAGGTCAGAAACAGAAATGGATGTAGCCATGTACTGATAGCACTCAACACACACACTGCCAGTGACATATCTGACACAGGACCTGTGTGGTGGACAGACAACACATGATAGGCACACCTCTGGCCACCGATAGGATAGGCCCACAGTTCAGAGCTATGCAGATAGACTGCATTCCAAGGTATAGTTGTTTGTACACACACACACACACACACACACACACACACACACACACACACACACACACACACACACACCGTGTAACACCAGTGCTATACAAAGCATAACACAACTCTACTCACACTCTATCTGTAGTACCTGAACCTCCTATGGCTATGTAGCTGCTCTGAGTGTGCAGGCTCTGCTGCAAGAGGTAGTGCTACCTGGTTTCTATAACACTGATGCCCATACACAGGTAGGATGTCCATCCCACAGGAAATGTAAAGGGACCACGCCCACACAATGTAGGGATTTATAGTGGGTGGTTGCCATGACAGTGGTAATTGGGAGTACTACACATGTGTAATCATATATATATATATATATATATATATATATATATATATATATATATATATATGGCTATCTGGATAAGTATATGTACATATATTTCCACCATATGTCCTGGACATGGAGTGTAGCCCTACCCCAGCCCCTATAGTCCCAGAGTCATAGTGCAAGGGGATGTCAGGTATGTATAGCAGGAATATTAGTACACTATTGCTACTGTCATTGGGATTGTCTTCACAGACATGGTGTGTGTGGAAGGTCACATCTGCTTCTAACATGTGTGCCATTGGCTACTGACAGCCATCCTAAAGAAATCTTTGTAATGTACCGCTGCTAACATGTAATGGCCCTATCAACTGCAGCAGAGATATTGTCCAATATATGTGGAAATTCCAACACACCCTGTACAGTCCAGATGTATACACATAAGCCCTTAGTGCACAACATGTGTAGCGTGCCTGCCAATATGGATGTAGACAGCCATGTAGATGGGGATAACACATAATGACTGGTATACATTTGCCACCAGGGGTTATGCATTCACACACTCCTGTCTGGCCTGACACATAATGACTGCTGGTGCAGGGGTGCTATGGCCACATACTACCAACTAGATGTTGACATACATCTGTACAGCATCTCACTGCTCTGTCTGACGTACATGACCTTTAAGGGAGGCACGGCAGCAGTACATCTGGCAAGTATCTGCACATGACATCTCACATGGTAAGTACACTAAGCTGCTAAGCATGTAACAATGCACTGTGCAGGCTACAGGTGGACTGGCTCAACACTACCCTACATCCCCTATGGGGGAATGCACATGTATCTGCATATATAGCAGGCTACACAGACATGTCACAGCACACAGTAAGGTACACCTGTGTGAAAGTGCATGACTACAACCAATGTGAACAAAGCCACAGCCTCATATGGTACGCTAGCATAATATTCCAGTATATGGACTATATGTTCTACACCATCTTCACTGATGGTGCCACTCACAGAATGGCCCTACATATACTGGGCTGCTACACAGTTTGGTCTGATGGCTGTCTGTGGTATGGGACATGTGTGTGTATGGCCGTACGAACATGTACGCCAATACGGTACCATGCAGTGGGGCAGCATATAACATCAGATAGGAGGGGAGCTAGAACAACGACATCTCCCACAGTCTGTACACAGGCTAAAGTACATATTAACAATACACACACTGCCAACATTCACCATAAGTACACAGACCTCAGTACTGTACAATCATCCACAGAATTTCCAGGTTATGTCATGAAATATAACCCCTACTGTACATAACATGTGTAGTCGTCTGATATATCACTGGCTTGTTGTCAGATACGATGACACTTATTATGGTGTATGGCACATATGCACCACTTCATGCATGACATATGTACAAATGTTGGCAGAGGTGTGGCTGGAAGCACATACACAGGGCCAATATTGACATGTTGCTGTGATACCCTCAGACATTTACTGTTCTAACAGTGTTTATTGCAACATATGTCCTATGAGGGATATGAAGTCAGTAACTGTCACAGCCTTCACCATCTACAGACTGCAATCCTCACACTACCTTCTGCAGTCCACAGATAGATTCTCTGTGGCTAACACATGAAACCAAAGGGACAACACTGGCCAGTCTGCAGATGACCCTGCAGATGGGGATTCCTGATAAACATGGAACTGACATGGCAGGTATTGCAACATGTATGACAGCCATATCCAGACAAACACTGTTAAACCAACATTACTCCAAATGCAGTATAGCAGCACTTATAGTCTGTAGTCAGGTCAGGCACATCCCCCTCCTGTTTGTTGCCTTCCTTCCCCAGTGTATGTTGTTAGAGGTAAATCCCCAATTCATCTGAGGTGCTGTTTGCCAAACAACACATCTAGTTCCTGCTCACAGTGAATGAACAGGTCCAACACCACCATGATGTTCCTAGATATTGGAGTGTGTTTCCATGCAATTGGCTTTGGGAATGTTACCACAGCTGTTTCACATGCAATCAGCTAGGGGAGGGGCTGCAATTCATGCAAATACACGTGCTGCTGCCTAAGCATAGCAGGTGTGGGTCTCCAAATGCACCAGAGAGGGGGTGGTAGAGGCAGACAGAGGCAAATACCTGTCAGGGAGGGGTGGGAGAGTAAAACTGTAGCATGTTTGTGTCACACACCTACCAGCAGAGGGTATCAAACCCCCAACAACTATGTAGTGCTATCACAGTTAGATGCAGTTATTGGATGCACCACATGGATTACCTGTTGTGGAGCACTCAGAACATATATGTGATGGTGAGTGACATCTGCAGCAGAGATATGGTACATATAAGGTAGGTGACGTACATGTGCCTGTCTGCATGAACAGGTACCAGTGTCAGCACAGCCATAGTCTCACAGAAACGCACACACATTGACACACTTGGCAGGGCCAGGAGTACAACTCATCAGTAGTGGGATTGCCACAACACATCACTGTGCAGGTATCACATGCACCACATAGGTCATATGGAGGTCATAAGGGCAAAGATTATGAGGAGGGGACAGACATTGGACGGCATGCTTCAGTATGCCCATGGGGGTTGTAGTGAGTGTGGATGTGGCCATGCGCACCACACAACACACACGCAAACACACTGGGTGCCAGTACTGACATGCATGGGTGCATGTCTGCACGGGGTGTGTGGTAGTCATCTGTGCCAGCAGGCTATACAAGGGTAGGTGATAGGTACACCTTGGCATCAGGCCACATGACAATGGTCTGCATTGTGGCTCAGGACTTTAGTTTCTGCATTTTCCCACACAGGTGGGTATTGTATCCCCCATTCAGTCACCTGGGTGACTATTGCATGTGGCCAATGCTGTGCATTGCCTACCATGTATGTGTTCCTTAGTCCATGACATGGATGGTGTCTAGGATGTGCACACCTCCCACATGCATGTACAGTGACATGTGGAACTGTACCTAGGGTGTCCGGCCCATGTTGTGAGCACAGATTATTATCAGATGTGCCAGCCTTGCCCACCCGTGGCAGGAACTGGTAATGGGCAGTAGGTTTACCCTGCACCTACATTGATAGCATGCTAACAGCATTCCCCGGTGTCAGTGGCATCTGTCCATACAGGGCAATGTTGTCAGGCATGGTATGTCCATTGTGGGTCACATGTGAAGGCACCACAGGTGGTGCAGGTGTCCATTGGGAAACATGGGGAAGGTGCACTGTCTGCATGTACGTGCATATTGGACAGATGGACAAGGTGACATGCCCTCTGTAGTCCACTGGTACCTGTTCATGCAGACAGGCACATGTACGTCACCTACCATAGTCACTATCGGTGGCCAATATGCAGTGTACTACCCACATATTGGCTGCTGCCTAGGCATATGTGTGTATGACACATGGGTAGAGAATGTGATCTGGGTAATACTGGGGTTGCTAACTGTCATTTCCTGGCTTTGATGTCACATGTATGGGTATGGCTTTGCACCCCAGCCTGTCAGTTATTTTACATCTGTTATCCCAGTATGGTTGACATTGTGATATATAGTAGGGCCACCATATAAGAAATATGCAAAACCCACTCCACATTGTCTACGGGTGTCACACACTCACAGCCACCTCTACACAGAATATGCATTACAAACATACACACACACACCTGTCATGTCTTGGAGTAGAATCCCTACCTTACTAGTTTATTACACTACAGCACTATGCAGTTATAGTATGCGCCACAGGCATTACTAGAGAGCTCCTTCCCTAAAGGTGTATTTCTCAATGGATGACAGCAGGATTACCAAAGTGGGGCATTTCAAATGTCCTGTTAGTGAGTAGCCTAAAATGCATTGTTCCCTACACAGACAGTGAGACACACACAAAACATCCACAACCGACATGTGTGGGCATAGAACTCCTGATCAAGGTCTATATCACACTACAGCATGGAGCTGTTATAGGACGCACCACAGGGATTACTAAAGAACTCCTTCCCTAAAGGTGCATTTCACAATGGATGACATCAGCAGGATTACTAAAGTAGGGCATTTCAAATGTACTGCGTGTGACTAGCCTATACTGCATTCCTCTGTACACAAACATTGGAAGACACACAAAACATCCAGATCTGCCACAGTCCAGCAGTATGCAGTTACCTGACGTGCTACAGGGATTACTGGGCTACCACCTTCCCAGAGATGTATTTCTAGGTTTGTGATATCAGCAGCCTTGACAAAGTTGAGTATATGAATTGTAAGGAGTGTGAGTACCCTAAAAAGCATTGCTCTTTACACAGTCAGACACACACACACACACACACACACACACACACACACACACACACACACACACACACACACACACACAATTGTGATGTCTGGGGTTAGAACACCTACCTAACTACTTCATCACACATCAGCAGTACACAGCTACAGAACACACTACAGAGGTTACTGGGCTACAATCTTCCCAGAGGTGTATTTCTAGGTTGGTCACATCAGCAGCCTTGGCAAAGTTGAGTATATGAATTGTAAGGAGTGTGAGCACCGTAAAAAGCAATGCTCTCTATAAAATCAGAGATAGACACACAATTGCCACGTCTGGGGTTAGAACACCTATCTGACTGCTTTATCACATTACAGCAGTATGCAGTTACAGAATGTGCTATGAAGATTACTGGGATATTTTTACCCCACAGGTGTTTTTCACAGTTGATGATATCAGCAGACATGCCAAAGTAGGGCAATGGAGGATGTAGTGCCTGTGAATGGCCTCAAAAACATTGCTCCCTACTCTGACAAAGGAGCACACACCAACATTCACACTTACAATGTAGGAGAAATAGAACCCCTACATAACTAGTTTTTTACACTACACAATTATAGCACATGCCCTGGAGATTATTGGAGTACTCCTTCCCCAAAGGTATATATCACATTGGATGACATCAGCAGCCTTGCCAAAGTTGAGTATATGAATTGCAAGGTGTGTGAGTACCCTAAAAAGCATTGCTTTCTACACAGTCAGACATGCACAATTGCCAAGTCAGGGGTTAGAACTCCTATCTAAATACTTTATCACACTACAGCAGTATGCATTTCCAGAACACTAGAGAGATTACTGGGCTACGACTCCCCTAAAGGTGTATTTCACATTGGATGACCTCAGCAGGCTTGTCATAGTAGGGCTATGGGGAGGGTGGTGTGTGAATGGGCCAGATCCCATTCATCTAGGGGTTGACAAACCACATGCGGGCACACATGAGGTCATATGTCACAGGTACGTATATTCAGCTGCTAGATGACTACTTCCTTGTTCAGTCATGTTGCACAACTAGCACGTGCACCACATAGTCTGTAATGCTGTCAGATACTGGTGGCTAGTATCTGCAGTGAATGATATCTGCACCTCATGTGTTTTGGGCCCACTGGCTGTGTGCTGGGTGGGACAAGCCTGGATGGCTCCTTGTCACAGTCACCCTCTTCCACACATCTATGTACATCTACCCTTGGCTTATTATAGTGTGTTGTCCTGACATATATGTCTGTATTCCTATCTACTGTGTGTGCAATGCATGAGTGGTTCATACTGATGAGTGTCTGCACAAACAACTGCAACTGCCAGATATGTCTGGTACGCTGGTGTTTGCAGTCATGGCCTTCATGTGTTTAGTGTGCGAGCATGCCCAGTATGACCTTTCAGTATGTTGTTGACTGACATTGCCTTCATTTCTTTAAGTGTGTGAGCATGCCCAGTATGACCGTCTATATTGAATGTGTGGATCATGTCCAGGTAGTTTGTGCTGTAGTACTGACCTTTGTGTTGTACACCAACAGGTAGCATGCTGTCTCTGCAGGGCATCCTTCAGTCATTTGACTTTGGCTGTTAATACATTTCTGCTTATTGGGGGGGGGCACACCTGACTGTTTCTACATTTCTACACAGGAGTGGTGGGGGCACACCTGACTGTTATTACATTACTATGTAGGATGTGGGGGACACACGTGACACTTGTACACATTTGCTATGACTGTACTGGTATGTCAGGTACTTCATTTCATTCTGTATTCTAACCTGTCATGCTGACTAGAGACATACCAGTGTACTACAGATCCTGCCTTTGGTTGCCCTACATATTATTGTCTGACTTCCTACCCTTCAGAACTAACATCCCACTGCCTGCCCTGCTGTGGTCTGTCTGTGTAGGCCTGGGGGGGAGGTTAACCATAGCCATCATTCTGGGGCCATGGCAGAAGCTCTGTTTGGGTTTGTCTACACCTGTCCTGCTGTCTGAGACTGTTGTTGAGTATGTGAACCTTCCTGTCTAGCATGTGTGGGTCTTATGGACACACATGTCACTCAGCTCATTTCCTGCAGTGGGTTTTTTCACCCTGTGTAGTACTGGCTATTATGGTGACTCCAGTATGTGTTACAGATGTCATGGTGCCACTATGGGTGTCTGCTGTCTGCTGCCATAACATTCGGCCACCCAATTCCCTTGCATGCTCACATCCATACCATAGCTACAGGTAACAACACATTCTACTCCATTTGGCAATTGGTAGGTTGATTGACTTACCTTGAGGGTGTGCCAGACTTGCGGATGGTGCTGGAGGGATGCCTATGTCAGATGCACATAGTACCCTCCCTATACATGGTTGAGCACAGGTAGTGTCATGTTTGGCATCCCTTTTACTGCATGTGCGAGTCAGAGAGAGGTGTCATTCCCTGGGTCCCTACTGTGTCAGTTCATGTGCTATGCGTTGCCTCTTTGCCAAGGCCAGGGCATACTGGGCACACCTCCTTTTGCCTACTGGGGCAGGCTCAGGTTGTTCCTCCTCCAAGTCACTATGTGCCTTTGCAGGCCTTGGCATTGGTGGGGGTCTGTGTGGCCCTGCCCCATGCTGTTCCTTTTGCAGATTTTTCCGCAGGGTCATATTGTGTAGCATAGCACATACCATAACAATTTGGGTACATGTAGCTGGTGAATACTGCAAGGCTTCACCGGATGTGTGCAAACACCGGAACCGTGACCTGAGCATCCCAAACACACGCTCTATTATATCCAAAAAAAAAACTGAAAAAACAACAAAGCACTGTGTCGGAAGGTGAACCAGGAACGAACGACCAACTAGAATAACTACCTTTATTCCACAAATGACAAAAAACATGTTGTGAGCACTTTCATATAATAAAATATTGTACTTCATCAGACAAAGATCCAACACATTCTATTCAATTTAAACTATAAAATAGCAGTGTCATCATGATGTTATTTCCTTTATCTAATTAATGACTTTCCAAATCAAACAATACATATTACAAACACCATGTTCACTAACATCAGTATTTAGAAACTAATATGTCCCTATTACCCTCAGCAGCCTACCTGCTATAAACATACCTAGATACATGTATGAAATGCTTAAAATACATTTATAAAATTTATATACATCTATTTTGTTATAAATTAATTAACCTAATATAATAACCATTAAATACACTATAATTAAATATCAATTGTCTATAATATATATATATATATATATATATATATATATATATATATATATATATATATAATTCTAAATGTGCATATGTATATTTCCTATACTATATTATATCTCTCCACCTCTCCTGTTAATACAACAGCTTATTTTAATGAATAATCAACATTAACCACTTCTATATTCTTTTAACCTTTCTTTAATGGTGACAAATTTTGTTTCTTTTAAGCGCTTTTAATTTAAGTAAAGATGCTATAGAGCTATTCTCATTGATACCTGGCCAAATGTCTGCTTGAAATCTTACTTGCCATTCTAATTCTATGAGTTCTAAAAGTACATTACATGCTGTTTTGTCATCAGTTATAACTTGGTCTATAATAGTATAAGTAAATGAATGGTCTGGATGACTATTAATATGTTTGGCTAAAGCATTAGTCATGTTCAGCTTTTTTATTGCATATTCATGTTCATATATGCGCTGAGACAATTTTCTTTCAGTTTTTCCTATATAATAGGCTAAGCATGATTTTTGTCATTTGTGGAATAAACATAGTTATTCTAGTTGGTCGTTCATTCCTGGTTCACCTTCCGACACAGTGCTTTGATGCTCTATTATATGTCTGGCCTGTACCTCATTATGGCGTTGTTGTTCAGGTGTGTGTGTATTTCTGATGGGTGACATCAGCCATGGCTCCAGTCTGTACCCAGCATCCCCCATTAGGTGACCGTAGCGGATGTCCACATTGGCAAATCTCTGGTACAGCTGTGTCAGATGCCATATGTGTGAATCGTTATAGCTTCCAGGGCAGCCAGCACTCACATTCATTATAATGCCCTGGGCATCACATATGACCTGGCAGTTGTTGAAGGGGATGCCACTGTGATTGATGTAGACCCTACCCTGCACACCAGGTGGTACTTTGATGCATATGTGCGTGCAGTTTATAGCACTCACTACCCCAGAGTATTCTGCTATTTGGTGGAAGAGACGCATATTGCTGGTCAACACCTCACGTGTGTTGAGGAAATATATGTACTCACTGGCATGTGCTGACATGGCATCCAGGAACTGGTGGAATACTCTGGATGCTGATGCCTGTGAGACCCTCATGATATCCTCAGTTGTGCTTTGGGAGGTACCTGTGGCTAGTATACCTAGGCCTACACATACCTTGGTATCCATTGGGATGGGTTCCCCTTGGTCAGTTTGGGGTGTCAGGTGTGGCTGGCACAGCTCAACATTTTGCTGTAGGAGGTCTCTGTCCACTCTATAGTGCTCCACTATCTCCAGCTCATGTAGCCCCTGGTAGGTTACCCTGGGTCTGTACACTCTTCTCTGTCTCCTCACTGTGGGTTGTTCGGCAACATTCACATCCTCACCACCCTCAGCCTCTTGCACATGTTGTTCTATGTTGGCTGCTGCAGCCCTTCTCATTTTGTAGGTTTGTTTGTTAAAATTTCCCGCTTGTATACACTGGTGGTGTAGAGTGTGGGAAAAACTAGAGGGGAAGGTGTTTGCTTAGTTTATAGTAGTGTTCTGGGCTGAGTTGGTCTGCTGCCTGTGTAATTGGCTGATTCTGATACATTTCACCTGCCAGCTAGTTCTCCTTGATTACCTTCCTACTGCTGTTTTCTCTTCCCATTGCCTTCCTGTTTAAGCCCGGGGGCGTGCCACACAAACAGAGTGCTCAAATGTGCACAGAGCTGCTATTTCCTAGTTTACTTTTTTTTCTCCTTTAAAACCCGGTGTGCGACACGCACATCCGCTTAGGCTATGTGAAGAGTGCTAGGCAGGTTTAGACACACCCCCTAGCTTAGCTAGGGTAAGCTAGGAGCAATCCCAGTCCCCAGGGCTACAATCCACTTACAGTATGCTTGACACACAGCCCCATGATGTCACCTATATCTTAGTCTTGCACCCAGCTATTCATACTCTTCCACTGTTGGGGCCTGACTCACATGCTGGGGAAAACTGGGATTCACTATCCTTCCCCTCATTTGCATAGGATTGCCTGCTAATGCATAGTTACATGTCTCACACTGAGCCTCACCCCTTAGCAACCACTACTCACTGGCCATGTTGTCTTCTGCCTGCCATTGACTTGCATGGCAGAATACTGATTTTAGTTAGAATGCTTATTTTAGGTTTATTTTATTATTTCCCCCCCGATCCCATTTATGCGCTGCTGCCCTATGCTTAAACAGCCGAGATCGGCAAAAAGTAAATAAAAGTTGTTTTTTTTATTTTTATTACTGTTTGCAATGCCAATGGTCTTATACTTGGCCGTTGGTATGCTTCCTCAATGCAGCCTTTATTTGGAGCTGTCATAGCTCCGTTTCGGATTTTGCAGAAATGTACTCGGTTACTAACCGAGTACATTTCTGCAGATAGCACTAGTCTTGCACAGACTATTGCAAGCTTCCTGGATTGCAAAATCAGCTCAATTGCATGAATTTCTCCTGCAAATGAGGTGATTTGCATACAGGGGCTTAGTCCGTGCATGATTAGTGCAGGAGCTCTTGTGCACGCCCCTGCAGGCTGTTCCTGGATCGCACAGCAGACATATTGCCTGTCAGAGCTCCTGCACTAATCATGCACGCCGTGCAGGGCATAAAGAATCCAGGGGTTGTACTTATTAGAATGATATTATTAGCTAAATGTTGTATTTTATTCACACAACATTAATTCCCAGTTTTCTAAGACTGACAGTTATTCCCATGCCTCAGTTATTAAAACAATCCTCTATTTGCTAGACAATCAATATAAAGTTCAATGGAAATTGATTGATGCTGTCATATGTGATATTTCATTTTTAAAACATAAACTTGTCTCTTTACATATCTTAAATTTGCAGTTAGAAATTATATTTGTAAGCATGTAATTATGCAATATTTTTGTTTTACTATTTCCCAGTTTGCATTTACCCCACGATGTATAGATAGTAACATTTTTTAACCAAATGTTAGAGATAAAATATGATAACTGCATGTACTAGTCAAGTTGCTTGACTGGAGCTACTGTTATATCAACAGATAGAATTATCATTAAATATGAATTGAAACATATAAACGAGTTCTGAATTACAACATAAAGAAGAAAAAAGCATAATGGCAGATGTTGAAAAACAAATAGTTTTCAAACCTTTTGGAATACTTATTGTTAGTTATTAATGGAAATTGAAAATAAATCTTATTCCAAAACCTAGATTTAAGAATAGGTGATTGTACTGGAATTATATTAAGCAATATGATATAAAAGAAGTAGGCGTTAGTAAAAGTAAAAAAAAAAATGCTCTTCAAAGCAATAGGTCTGACATCAGCTAGTATTTTTTGCACACTGTCTACATGGAAATATTTACTTCTAAGCTTTCTGTCTCTCTGCTCATAAAATTAACAAAATGTTTAAAACTAAATAAGATATATTTTTAGAGATTTATGAAAGCAATCAAAGCAGATTGGTCTCATATTTTTATAATTATGAAAAGAATGTGTAGTATTGGGAAGAATTTCAGAGACTTTTTAAAGGTCTACGGACAGATAAATGTATAATTTCAGAATCCCTTATCTTTCCTAACTCTCCAATTCCTGCATGTATAATCTCTTCACAGTATCCTTTAATGAAAGTCATGACAATGAATTGGAAAAATAAGGATTTCCACTTAATATTAACAATACAATTAACCTAGCCATTGTTGTGCGCCATAAATAAATCAGTTTTGTTGTATTAAGAACAAAATATAACCAACCAAACTTTAAATACTGGGTAAAATTTAAATTGTTATTAAAAAAAACTGACACATTTGTGAAATAAAATTCATTTTAAGTTTGCTTGAAAATGTTAAGTAGTTATTGCATTTTAAATTCCAAAAAAATAAAAACATTTGGGGAAACGTGTAGAATTTGTACATAAATATAAAAAAACACATTACCACTTTTTCATGTAATCACATCTGTTCTAGTGTATATATTCATGTGTTTATAAACACTCAACAGCAACACACACTCACACACACAGACACACACACACATATTTATATATATACACACATATATATATATGTATGTATATATATATATATATATATATATATATATATATACACACACACACACATATATATATATATATATATGTATATATATATATATATACACACACACACACATATATATATATATATATATATATATATACATTTTCTGTTTAGAATGTAGACAGTCCAGAATGTTGACACACAAAATGGCAATCTCAGAATAAAATAAGGTCATAATGTAGACAGATTAGTATATACACAGTACAGAACCATGTGGTTGGTAGTTATTGCTCGGAGGTTGTTTACCCGAGTGCCAGGTTATAGTTAGAGTAGGATTTGGGTAAGTAGATAACTTTAGTGCCTTTAGTGTTTAGTGGTGCATGTGTGTGTACCTGAGCCTGTCTTGTGTAGTGCTTGTATTAATAAAAGGGATTTCCTAAGGTAAGGTTAACGGTTATTGTTAAAGTTAGCACTCATTAGTAAGGTGGGCAGGTTGATTTTGCTAGTTTTCTCCTTACTAACATGTGTTAATTCTGCCCCTGGCCCTAATCTTAACCCTGCACTTTACTAAAAAAAAAAAAAACGGTGCTGAAAAAAAAAACTAAGTGCATTTCCAGCTTTCAAAGCCATAAAATGATTAGTGAGTTCTGATAGAAAAGCAGTGCAACACACTCTCTTGTGTTTATACTCATCTTGCCATGCCTCTCAACTGTCCAGATTTTCAAAGAATGTCTGGATTTTTGCCTCATATGCTTTTCCTCATAAATTATTTGTTTTTTGGACAAATCTCTTAGGACTTAAGTCATGAAATAATTACATACATTGAGTTTCAGACTTTGTATCCTTCTGAAAATGCAAGAGAACACACATCCTGTTATTCTAGCTAATTTCTAAATTTATAACTGTAAGTTGAGGATACATTGCCGGTAAACACAGCAGACAAAAACAAATCTGTTTTTTTTTTTTTATTTTGTTGCTGTCTTTGCTGGTGACTACTGACAGATTTAACTGCCTAACATGAAATCCAACCTTAACAAGTTAAGCAGAGGGTGCTTCACAATTGTTAAGATCACATCTCATGCTATAGTAGCACTTAACTGGTTTGTCTTTTTCTGAATATCTGAGAGCAGTCACTGTGCTTCATGTACTACATATGTAGTTATCACTAGCTGTCTTAACTGCTTAACCATGATGAATAATAGTTTAATATAATATGACTAAAACATCTGTGACTGAAAAAATTCTTAACTGCTTACGGAAAATGCAATATGAAAGCGACAGAACTTAAGATACACTAATGTATAATGATGGGTGTAATGAAATACCACCTCCTGTACTACTTATAAAGAACATTTGGCAGGAATAATAGTTAAGGAGGGACGAAATGGCCCGACTAATGTTATCTATTGCTGAGTGGACAGAGTTGATCTTTATCATCTTTGAAGGATGCAAATTAGAGTAAAACCTTGTATAAAGACTCAGTCCCCTCCACAAGTTTCAGTTCACAGTGATAGACTTGGTCTGCTGTCTTCCAACACTCTATCAAAGTGACAGGAATCAGAGGCTCCCACCTTTGGATAATTGCCTTTCTAGCATCATCTGCGACAACTAAAATATGAAAGGAGATAGACATCCAGCTAAATGTTATATACCACTAGTGAATAGGAATGGAAAAAAATGAATCAACCACTATTTTTCTCTCTGCATCTTTAATTCCCCATTGAAAAAGAGAGAGCGAGAGAGAGAAAGAGAGAGAGAGAGAGAGAGCATAGGAGAAAATATGGCAACGTGAACTAATCTGTTGACACAGACACCTTTAACATGTGGCTGGGGTAGCACAGACACCTTTAACATGTGTCTGGGGTAGCACAGACACCTTTAAGGGGTAGCACAGACACCTTTAACATGTGGCTGGGGTAGGAGGGAAGGTTTACCTGTGTGTTGATTAAGAAATAAGTTATGCATTGTATTGCAGACAACCTCCAATGTCAGAGAATAGGTCACCTTGGAAGATGCCCTCAGGAAAATCTCCTTTTCCTCTGAATCTGGGAATCTTACTAATTCCTGATTTAAAAAAAATAACCATGTGTCCTTACCAGCATTTAAACTTGCAGTCATCAATATCTCCTACAGCTTTGAAATATATTTATTGTGAATGAACCTTTCTGTGCATATGTGAAAACTATAGCGTATGAGAGGTAAAACGTTGTATCAGATAGCTAAAATGTGGTAGTGGTCTGACTTAGACAATAACAAATCTGTTTAAGATGAAAGCAGTCAGCTTCGCCAACATTAAAGTCATTCTGTAAATCACCTGATCAAAGAATATTTCTTCTGCTGTCAGTTGATGTCAAGCCCTTAATTCTTTCTCCTAACATATTTTAAATGAGAAGTTCCATAACTCGGTTAGAAATGTGTCTATTCCATCAAACAAAAGGTATAATACCGTGGTAGTGCTCCATGCTGTACATAGAATTAAAAAAGTCATCTCCAAGACAAGATATATCGATCTAGCATACTGAAAGAGATTGATGGAATTAAGGTTCTTTGACAGACCACAGGAATGGTTTTATGAGAGTTTAATGAGGGAAATTCTCCTTCAAAAATAAAGCATTTCCACTCAGATTTTCTTAGTGATAAACCAACTTTCAGAACCATCCAAGGGAGATAAAGTTCTGATTGTTAACACAAAACCATAGTCCACATAGCAGCCACCTGATGACATAATGATAAAAAAAAAAGAAAACAACTTGCAATAGTTTAGCAAAGTTATTTAACACAGTTTACCAAAGAGCTATTATCTGTGCACATACATTTATTTTATTTTATTTTACATTTGGTTACCGGGATCTTTTTCAATGGAGGCCCTGGGAGAAAAGCTCCACATATAACAAACATTAACAATTACAAAAACATGACAAATGAACAACAGTATAAAAATGTTTCATCCATGAAATCTAAGATAAGAACACAGGACTGTACATTAACCAGGGGAAATGTCCTCTTATAAAATAGATTAACATGTACAGCTTCATAAGAACAGAATAACACTATACATTTAAATCAAGGCTAAGATTACAATAGTAACAGTTAAATGTCAACCAAAATCAATGAAACTCTTTAGTCAGTTTATCCTAAAGTAACATTCTGTATGTTCTGGTCATGACAGAAGTAAAGGAATTCACAAGTCTCTCTACTTGGAAGAGGTATTAGGTGAGAAGAGTAGGAGGGAAGTATAAGGAAAGAGACCAGCAAGATAGAGAGAGGTCAATAGTCAGAGAATGAGGGAGGAAGGTTAATTGGGGGTGAGCAAAAGTCAGAAAGTGAGGGAGGAAGGTTAGTCCTGGATGAGCAGATGGAGTTGAAAGTAGTAGTAGTACATACAGTGCAATGAAAAAGTATTTGCCCCCTTCCTGATTTCTTATTCTTTTGCATGTTTGTCACACTTAAATGTTTCAGATCATCAAACAAATTTAAATACTAGACAAAGATAACCCAAGTAAACACAAAATGCAGTTTTTAAGTTAAGATTTTATTTATTAAGGGACAAAAAAACTATCCAAACCTACATGGCCCTATGTGAAAAAGTTATTGCCCCCCTTGTTAAATCATGAAGTAACCGTGGTTAATCACATTTTTGGGAAAGCTGAGTTTAATTTCACTAACCACACCCAGGCCTGATTACTGCCAGACCTGTTGAATCAAGAGATCACTTAAATAGAACCTGTCAGACAAAGTGAAGTAGGCCAAAAGATCCAAAAAGGAAGACATCATGCTGCGATCTAAAGAAATCGTAGAACAGATGAGAAACAAAGTAATTGACATCTGCCAGTCTGGAAAAGGTTACAAAGCCATTTCTGAAGTTTTGGGACTCCAGCAAACCATGGTGAGAGCCATTATCCACAAATGGAGGAAACATGGAACAGTGGTGAACCTTCCCAGGATTGGCTGGCCTACAAAAAATTACCCCAAAAGCACAGTGACAACTCATCCAAGAGGTCACAAAAGAACCCAGAACAACATCTAAAGAACTGCAGGCCTCACTTGCCTCAGTTAAGGTCAGTGTTCATGACTCAACCATAAGAAAGAGACTGGGCAAAAATGGCATGCATGGCAGAGTTCCAAGGAGAAAACCACTGCTGACCAAAAAGAACACAAAGGCTTGTCTTACTTTTACCAAAAAACATCTGGATGATCCCAAAGACTTTTTGGAAAATATTCTGTGGACTGACGAAACAAAAGTTAAACTTTTTGGGAGGTTTGCATCCCATTACATCTGGCATAAAAGTAACACAGCATTTCAGAAAAAGAACATTATGCCAACAGTCAAACATGGTGGTGGTAGTGTGATGGTCTGGGGCTGCTTTGCTGCTTCTGGGCCTGGATTACTTGCTGTGATTGATGGAACCATGAATTCTGCTTACTACCAAAAATCCTGAAGGAGAATGTCTGGCCATCAGTTCGTGACCTCAAGCTGAAGCACACTTGGGTTTTGCAGCAGGACAATGATCCAAAACACCCTAGCAAGTCCACCTCTGAATGGCTTAAAAACAATGAAGGGTTTGGAGTAGCCTAGTCAAAGTCTGGCCTTGAATCCAATTGAGATGCTGTGACATGACCTTAAAAATGTGGTTCAGGCTCAGAAACCCTCCAATATGGCTAAATTAAAACAATTCTGCAAAGAAGAGTGGGCAAAAATTCCTCAACAGCGATGTGAAAGACTCATTGCACAGTTATCGCAAATGCTTGATTGCAATTGTTGCTGCTAAGGGTGGCACAACCAGTTATTAGGTTTAGGGGGAAATTACTTTTTCACATAGGGCCATGTAGGTTTGGATATGTTTTCCTTAATAAATGAAATCATCACTTAAAAATGCATTTTGCATTTACTTGGGTTATATTTGTCTAATATTTACATTTGTTTGATGATCTGAAATATTTAAGTGTGACAAACATGAAAAAAATAAGAAATTAGGAAGGGTGCAAATACTTTTTCATTGCACTGTACATAGCAGGTTAAGGCTGGCCCTTAATTTTGAGAGGACATTTTAGTCCTCAACTTCAGTCAGCAGGGAAGCCAGATAAGTGTATTTTCTGTGTCACCAACAGATCTTGCTATAGTAATAGGAGTTGCATAATCGTCAAAGGAGAAACATGCATTGCATATTTGCTGTACTATGTTGGAGACAAAATAGCTTGTTAGAGTTATAAGTCTAGGGGAACAAAACTTTGACTACATAAAAATCTTTGATGCTTATGTTAGGTGACATAAGGCCATTAACACTGATGCAAATCACTCCAATATCTCCATAATGCAAATCCAGTATATAACAATTCAAATAAAAATAAGGTAAGTGGAATCAAGTCCTTCAACAAGATGTTATGGGATAAGATGCTCTCATCTGGACCATAAAATGCATATAGGTTTCCATGAGGATAAAAACTGTAACAATCACCTGTATTTATTTTATAGTGAAATACCACTGGCTAGTATTAACCAACTATATTCCCCTACACATAAGCTACAGTGTGTGTCTCAATGGCAGAGAACAAATGCAGTCAGTAAAATAACAGCATGTTGCCCAGAAAACCAAACTGGCCCCTCAGGAAAATACAATACTTCATGATGTCCTTCTATTCTTATGTTGCAGTATTGTAAACTCCTGGGTTATGCTGCTTGCAACCCAAACATCTGGCCAGTATACAAAAGCTTGTAGTCACTGCTAGGTACGTGTAATGTCTTGATGTTGGCCTAGGGAGTGTGGGCCATAAAAATGACGTCTGCACGTACCTTCCTCAGAACTTACTCAGAACTTCTCTGCTGCCAGTTGAACATCAGTGCTTCTTGCTGTCTTCACTGTTGGATCTTCAAGTTTCTAAGGTAAGTACCCCATTGGGGCTGATTCTGATTCCTTTTTGTCACTGCATGTCTGTTTAGGTTACATGTCATCCAGGAAGGGAAAGTGTATGTGTGATCTTCAGATCCCCCATAAGGATGCCCACAAACTCTGCCTTTTCTGTCTACCCTACATACGACCATAGATGATCTGTCAGGCCTTCAAAACTAAGACACTCTGCAGTTGTCTGCATGCCTTGAACATTTACTTAGAAAATCAGCATCTTAAACACTTAGCGTTAGGGATGGAAGGGTTGCCCAGTCAGTCCACAGAACCACCCAGAAAGAAGCCCAAGCTTTCCAGGCCCAAACTTGCTGCTGCCCCTCTTCTACCTGATTTCCCTCCTGTGGCCGACATTCACCTGGAAGAATGTTCAGAGTCTGCCGAAATAGGTATAGCGGGTACCCCTCGGGAGGCAGCAGAACCTAGGGCAGGAGGCACATCCAGGAAGGGCTTGCAGATGTCACCTGCCAGTGATGAGGGGCAGCCTCATCTTCTTACAGCTGCCCAGACAGGCCCTTCCATTGCTTCCCAGCAAACTGAATCTAGGCCTCCCTCAGAGACTAGGCCTTCTTTAGGGCCTATGCCATCTAGGTCTTCACTAAAAAAGAAGCACAAAACAAAATATCTCTCCTCTCCTGCTGAAAGCCAACCTGATTGGCAGGCTTTTTCACAGAGCATATTTAATGCCTTTATGGCCCTAAAGCCTGCCACACCTGTTTCCCACAGGCTGCTCTTCCTCCTATCAGTGCAGGCCTCAGGCTGAGGAAATTATCCAGCCTGAAGCTGAGGACTCCTCAGACTCTTCTACGTAGGATTCTGTCTCCTATGTCTCTCAGATGCCATCTCCTCTTGAGTATGCTTCTCCACAGGACAAATCTGCTGAGGCTGACTCCCCAGGAGAGGACCTCTTCTTTGGGGAGACAATTTCTACAATAAGAGAACATTTTAAGTGGGATTCTTCTGAAATGTCAGAGGTCCAAAAAAGATACTATGAGCTTCTGCAAGCCCTGCTCCTACAATTCCTCCAGTGTTACCAGCTTTCTTTGATGCTTTTCATGCTGCCTCTGTTAATTCTGATTCACAACCACCTGCCCCTAGAAGGCCTGACAGGTTTTACAAGGTTTCTGAAGGGACGATATTTTTGATAAAATGCCCTGTTGCTAACTGTGACACTGTCTCAGTTTCAGCAGACAAGCCATCCAAACTACTTCCCTCTACCTCTGTCTTTTCCACAGACAAGGACAGCAAGGCCATGGAGTGCCTCAGTAAGAAGGTATATACGTCTGCTACCTTGGCCTTTAGGGCAGTAAATTACCAGATGCATATGTCCAAATATGCCTTGGATCTTTCGACCCAGGTCACCAAGCTTTCAGCTGATCTTCCTTACTCACCTTCCAAGGCTCAAATTTCCAGTCTCATTAACCTGTCTTCCCATGTTACTAGACTTTCAATTAGATGCAGCTATGATGCTGCAGATGCCTCATGGTTAAGGCTACAACCCTTACATGATAATATTAGGGCCAATTTACTGCATGCACCCCTGGATAACTCTGCCCTTTTTGGGTCAAAAGTGGCTGAGCTATTTAAGGTCCTTCAGCAAAAAGGGAAGGAACTGCAGGATTTAGAACACCTGCCCATCTTCCCTGTACCCAACTTTCACAGGAACTATGCCTCAAAAGACCCAGTTCATTAGGAAACACTATATCCCAGCTTCCCATGCTAAGGCAAGAAACTGCACTAGGAAACAGCAGACCCCCTCTAAGCCTGCTTAAACTCCTGCCCAGAAACCTCCCTTTTAGGACAGGGCAGGTAGTCTGAGACTACCTTCCTTCACTGCCCCCCCCCCCACCGACTCCATTCCTCTGTCTCTAAGGCTCTTTTATTGTTTTCTAGTTTGACAAAACATTACCTCAGATAGTCGGGTCCTTTCCATCATAGAAAAGGATTACTTTATGACCTGGATCATTTCCCCTTCTCCCAGAGGGATTCTCCAGCTACCCAAAGATGAACTCCCCCTTTTCCAGCCTCCTTTCACAAGGAACTATACAACTGGTTCCTCTGGCAGAAAAAGGAAAGGGATTCTATTCCAGACTCTTCCTAGTTCCCAGGAAGAATGGACCTTGGACACCTATCCTGGGATCTGTCTCATCTCAGTCTTTTCTTACAGGTACCCACCTTACATATGCTTACTCTTCAGATGCTTTTTCCCTTACAGATACCTCAAGTATTTCTAGCCACATTGGACATAAATGATGCCTACCTTTAAATCCCTATAAGGTTCAACTACAGGAGATATTTGCACTTTGCTGTTGGTTCCTTAAATTTTCAGTTCTTGGCCTTGCCCTTTGGACTCTCTACTGCTTCAAGGGTCTTCACCAAGTGTCTGGCTCCAGTAGTTGCTTATGGCAGGGTCCAAGGAATTTAAATTTTTCCATACATGGATGACCTGATTCAGGCAGAATGCTCCAAATCTCTACGGAACCAACTCAACCAAGTCATCTCAGTCCTGCAGGCGCTATAATTCAACATAAACTTCCCCAAGTCCAACCTGCATCCTTCCCAGGACCAAATTTTTCTAGGCAGCAGGATAAGGACAGATGTCATGAGGGCATTCCTTCCACCCCAAAAAGTGGAAACACTGAGGCAATATCTGGCTTTCGTTCCCAAAGCCACTGCTTTGACAGCCAGACAGTATCTCAAACTACTGGGTCATATGGCTTCCACTATACCCATGCTGCCTCTGGCAAGACTCCACATGAGAAAACTGCAATGATACCTGAAGTACACATGGACCCAGCACTCACAACCCTTGGACTTAGGCATTCCCTTCCTTCCTTGCCTAAGGAAGGAGATTCTGTGGTGGTTGAACCAAGTTACACTCAACCCAGGCCTTCCATTACAATCCCTTGCCCCAGTCCAGGAAATGTACACATATGCCTGAGATCTGGGCTGGGGGGAGGGCTACTTTGGGCATCCCAAAAGTGCAGGGTACCTGGTCACACACTTTCAGGTGGGAACATATCAACATCAGGGAACTAAGAGCTATCCTATTTGTCCTGACAACCTTCCTTCATGCCCTAAAACATGGTCCCCTGAAATTGTTCACAGACAACACTACAGTTCTATGGTATGTGAACAAACAGGGTGGAACCAAATCTTATTTGCTTTGCAGACTTGCTCTCCAAGCCTGGGACCTGGCAGCCCAACAAAGAGTCTCCCTAGATGCAGTTTATATCCCTTCAGCTAAGAACATTCAGATAGAAACCTTGAGCAGGTCCATGTCACAGTCCCACAAATAGATGCTTCACAAGGATGTGTTTCTGGACATTGTCCACAGGTGGGGTGCACCACAAATAGATCAGTTTGCCTCCCCTATGAACAGACAACTACCACTGTTTTGCATCAGCTAACCAGTCCCTTAGCAAGGGCAATGGGTAACTTTTCAATCTCATGGAAGGGGATGTTTCTATATGCATTCCCCTTCCCATTACTTCAAAAAGTCCTGCTGAAGATCCAGCAGGACAAATCAAAAATCTTTCTGGTGACTCCCGTTTGGCCAAGACAGTATTGGTTCCCCCTCCTTCTCTATTTAGCCAGGGGCAATCATCACAAGTTACCTCACAGAGTGGAACTTCTCACACAGGACAAGAGATCCCAAATCCATTGCCTTCTGGAATCTTTGAATCTAGCCATGTGTATGATAGAATTTTGATCCTTTCTAGACACCTTTACACTGAGGAAGTGATAACAGTCCTGCAGGAAGCCAGGAAACCTAACACTAGGAGGTCTTATTGTTCTATATGGAAGAGAATCTCCATGTGGTGTCTACAAAGACAGCTAGACCCATTTCAAAGTGAAGTTCACTTAGTGCTGTCATATCTGCGTGAACTCTTGCAAGCATGGTTGACATATTCCTCTGTTAAAGAACATCTTGCTGCTATTTCGACCTGTCTGCCTATTGTTCCCCCTCTAGCTTCCCCTCTACCTCCAAACTTATTCCTTAAAGGAGTACTACACATCAGGAGCCCAGGAGGCTGGTTCCACCTCCATGGGATCTGAATTATGTTTCAGAGAAACACACTGTTGCCCCATTTGAACCAGTATCCAAGGCATCCCTGAAATACTGTACCTGGAAAACCGTACTCCTTGTGGCCCTGATATCAGCCAGAGGAGTGTCAGAGCACCAGGCCATCATGGCAACTCTTCTCTTCCTCATCTTTCACAAGGATAGAGTGACCCTGAGGACCAACCCCTCCTTTATGCCCAAGATGGTCAATGAGCTGTCCTTAAATCAGGGTATCCACATGCCCAACTTTTTCCCCTCATCTCCAAAATGACAGTGAGAGAGTCTTACATTCTCTTGATGTTCACCAACAACTGAGATTTTACCTTGACAAGACTTAGGCTATTAGGAAATCAGAGCAACTGTTTGTCTCCTTTCACCCCAGAGCTCTGGGAAAGGCAGTGACACAACAGACTATTTCTGCTTGGATTTCCAAGGCTATTTATTTTGCCACACATTCCATGGGAAACAACTCAATTCAAAAATTAAGGCCTACTCCATTAGCGCCATGGTTTCATTGGGGGCCTTCTTCAAAGGACTGGACACTGCATCCATTCTGGAGGCAGGCATGTGGACATCTGTCCATATCTTCACCAAACACTACAGGTTGGATCATATTTCCAGATCTAGAGCAGGGTTTGCAAGGGCAATCCTTCATGGCTTCATGGAGAACAGTTCCATTCTACCACCCCATTCTTCACTGTGAGCTTTGGCACTCACCCAAGAGTTTGGAATACAGCAACATGAGACTAGAAGGACATAGAATAGTTGTGTAAAATCTTGCCATAACCATGGATGTCCTTCTCTTCCATGTTGCAGTATTCATTCCCCCCTTCTTTCCATCTAAACTCTTCCTTCTTGGATGACACAGGACTTATACAGTTATCCTGGGACTGGGGTCTGACTGGGGCATTCAGTTCTGAGGAAAGGTATGAGCAGACATCACCTTTATGGTCCACGCTCCATAGACCAATGTCAGACGTCCCACATACCCAGCAGTGACTACAAGCTGTTGTATACTGGCCGGACATTCAGGCAGCAAGCAGAGGATAACCCAAGAGTTTAGAATACTGCAGCATAGAAGAGAAGGACATCTATGGTTATGGTAAGATTTTACACAACTATTCTTTTCACAAAGAAAACAAAACAGAGCTGCACCACATGCAAACCAACTAGTAACTCTAATCCATTTGCATTGCACTGCAGTTCATTATTTGTTATTTAAATGATGGCAGTAATCAACTTTCTAGACCATTACAGCCAATTTTGAAGGGGTCTGTATGTCTCAGTGAAGCAATGAACTACACTATGGAGGGCCAACAAGGATGAACAGATCATAGCAGAGTGACCAGGTAAAGGATAGTCCACTTAGGAAAGTAATGGCAAGCCACACGGGTATTTTTACAAGGAAAACCCTATGGACAGAATCAAAGAGAGCAACATGTTGAAATGTAGAAAGTGGGATTAGTGAAACAAATTTGACTGGAATGGGTGATTTTACATCAAATAATCATCACATCTTCTGCTGCTCCTGTTAAGAATCTTGCAGAAGATTCTAAAAATCAGTGCTTGATTGCAACCCCAAAATGATGAAGTGATCTCAGGCAAACTACAAGGTAAGCCATTCAACATTACAGTGATATAAGTTTATGTTCATACTACAGATGCTAAAGAGGAAGAAACTAACCAGCATTATGAGGACCTGCAGCAATTCGAAATAACTTCAAAAAAGATGTTACATTCATCACAGGCAATTTCAGTGTTAAAGCAGGTAGTCCAAGTACAAATGGAATAACAGGTCTTGGAGCAGGAAATGAAGTGGGAGATAGGAGAGTGAAATTGTGCCAAGGTAATTTACCAATCCTAGCAAACAGTCTCTTACAAGAGCCTAGGAGATGGCTTTACACATGATTGTCACCAGATGGTCAAGACCAAAATGAGGCAGACTTTGCAGTCAGAGCTGATAAAGTTCTGTATAGTCCACAAAAAAAAAACAAGACCTTGTGCTGACTGTTGCTTAGACCATCAGCATCTTATTTTAAAGTTTATAATTAAACAAAACAAGACAAGCTTATTGGGCAGTGAGACACAAGATCAACAATATTTGAAATGAATATGTAGTGGAGGTGAAGAGTATACTGAAGGGATTAGTACCTGATGAACTATCAACAGAAGTTTGTGTTGTTGTCATTAAGTAATATTCCAAATAGAAACAAGGCTAAGAAAGCAAAAATGTCTGTCAGTGGAAGCTTTAGAAATGGTCACAAGGGATTCCAAAATGGCTGCTGACTAGGAATCACTGTCTTCTGTGTGTTCTTAACAGTATCAGATAATCTACTTGAATCACCTGTCGCCACATCATAAAAGGATCAAAAAAAGGGTTTTGCCAAACAATACTGGATATAATCTACCTACCTTTGAAAGAATTTTGGTGAAACTGCAGTTTGGAAAGGCTGATACATCCTCTCTTCATCCAAAGGGGCATTAGTACTCTAAGCCACATGTGTCTAGGTTGGACAGCAAATACAAAGAATCTACAGAAGTATAACAAATAAAGGAACATAAAGAAAAAAAGAGGATACAATAAAAAATATGTCTAAGATGGATTCAATGGAAGCACAATCCTCAAAAACTAGACTATCATTAATCTCATCCCCAGAGAAGGAAACATCTACCAAAAGGCAGAAAACAGCCAAATCACAGTCTGAGACTACTAAGTAGCCTCAAAAAAATAAGGGTGAGCAACCCTTTACAACTGAAGATCTTAAGGCAGCACTTTCACCACTTCAGTCTGAAATACAAACCTTCTCTTCAAAGTTAACTCTTTTTGGCAACAACCTGGAACAAATTATTACCAGATTAGATCAAAATGATGCAAAAATACTGGAAAATGAAATAAAAATACAGGAACTTCAAAAAATACTTCCACAAATGAAGCTCTTATAAAAGAAATGCAGCAAAAAATAATTGATCTGGAGGCTAGAACAAGGCATAATAATGTGCTGATCAGAGGTGTGGCGGAGAAGTTTGAATCACAACTGTCCTCTGTAGCTCAGGAAATTATTGGTATCTTACTAGACATCAAAGATCTTAAACAAACATATTCAATCGAAAGAATCCATAGAGCACTGAGAAAATCTCAAGCAATGGATATGCCTAGACAAATTTACACAAGGTTACTTAATGCTTCCCATGCACAGTCAATCCTTCAAGCTGCTAAATCTAAGAAGTTCGTGCTCTGGAGAGGTTTAAAAATTACCTTTGCTCAGGACTTGCCATTCCCTATTAAACAAGAAAGACAAACTCTCTTGCCCTACTGCAAGTTTCTAATTAATAAATCCATCAAGTTCCAGATGAAGTACCCTGCCATTCTATCATTTCAGTACAAAAGCGTAATGTACTCTATAAAAAAATCAACAAGAAGTGAAAGCTACATTTATTAAGGCTTTTGGTGAAACTCCGACATCCTCTTAAATTACATCAAACTGTTTCTTCTATATGCCTCTTATTTGCAACAACAACAACAACTTCCTAATATGTAAGCTCTAACAATCTTGTTTTTTATCAAAAATAAGAAAAGTGCATATAAGTTCCTTTTACTTACAAATGATGTAAACCTGTCCAAACAACTAATCCAAGAAATCTCAGCTCTTATTCCAACAGATCGCTCATTTAATCTCACCAAAACAGCTTTTTCTTACCTTTAAATGAGTTCCGTGTCCTGAGGCCATTTCCAGGCTCCCATCTCGACACTCGTAATGTAGTCCAAGATTTCTGGGTGTTCTAAAGGTCCCGCATGGCCTCTGTGTGTAGCAGGTTGTCTGGTCCCACTGGAATCACTTTCCTACTCCAAATGCGCAGGTTTCATGAGAAACAATGTGCACCACCGCTAAATCAAGACTTCCGCTTTTCTTCAATGAACCGAGAAGCAGGAACAACCGAGTCCTGGTAAAAAAAAAAGAAAAGAAATTCAACTAAATACACGTGGAGATAAAGAAGGCTACAGACAGCTACAAATACCTCACAAGAGACTTTACCGAAGATCAGAAAGGTTAGAATGAATATTTACACATTAAAGAAAGTTTGGAGAAGTTTGCAAGACGATTAGGGACAAGTTAATACCATATTTTGTATTAAATAAAGAAATGGTCCGTTTTTGAAAGGAATGGTGAGCATTGAACCAAATGAAGATGCAGTAATAGTGTATATAACATAATTTGTGTTTGATTGTCATGTTAACAAATTCATGGTTTGTGGTAGTATCTGCAATTTTCTTTTCTTTTTTTTTTTAAGGCTATATTACCTGTGGCTTTTATTTGATAAATATGTCAGGCAACTGCTATTACAAAATGTTCAGTAAGGTGGCTGTTAAGCTATGTATTAGCTAATAGGTCAGAAAAAAAAAACATATTTAGATTTTATTTGAATAACAGCTTAAAGTTTTGACAATACTATGGATCTCTGTTACAAAGCATGACTGAAATGTTTCACTATCAAAAAATTGTTCAACACAGATTCATAAGGAGATAGCCTACTACTCTTTATATTAACATCTGTATTATAATCAGTCTTTAAATGTTTGTTTTTATAAAGCACAAAAACGGTTGGTTTTCAAACATATGGTAAAAAGTAAGTCTGACTCCCTGTAGAGGATGAAGAGACTTGTTATAACTCTGTATGGGCTGTTATGTTCTCTACCTATGGTTAACAGTGGAGCATTTATCTGAGAAAGGGAGCTCAAATGACATAATATAGTGGTAGAAATCTTTACATATCAAGTCTAGAATTTAATCTTACATTTGGGACAACAAGGTGCAATAAGGTATATTTACAATCTATGCACTATATTTGCAGCATTTTGCTGTTCTGCTTAGTTTCTTTAGTTGGAAAGTCTTTAGACATGAGACCCAAGACAGTGGTTTGCAAAACAGAGCACGAGACACTTATTATGGTCTAAATAGTTTGAAAAGATGCATAGGTAAAACTCTGTATATAGGGATAATTTGTGAAAAATTAAAAATAAATGTAACACTATGCTAACTACGGTTACTGTATGTCACAGAGAATTATACATATGATGCATGTGTGTGCACACCTGCGTGCACACACACGCACACATAAAACAGCCAAAGGTAATAAATAGCTGCAATATTCATAAATACCATGTACCCTGTGAAATTGTTACTAGGTTTTAACAGATCACTGCAGATAATTTTAAGCATTACAGTTTCCCAATTTAATGTACTAGAATTACTGTAGAACCTATACTTGGGGAATACTTGTATGCTTTAGTTAACAGAGTTAAGCTCACATATGCACCTTACATTCATGATCTTAATACCCAAAGTCCTTCTGGGTTTGGTCCCTTTCAATGGTGTATAATCAAAGTAACGCACTGGTCTAAAAATTGTATACAGCTATCTATCTTGTGGGCTATTTTGGGAAACTGTGTGTGTGTAGTTGTCTGTGTGTGTGTGTGTGTGTGTGTGTGTGTGTGTGTGTGTGTGTGTGTGTGTGTGTGTGAGAGTATGGGTGTGGTATTACAAATTTACTTTTATCATTGTTACTTGGGTACAGATCAGGATTGTGTCAGTAACATATAACATGATTTTCTAGCCCTATATGCTGAATAGTTGACAACATCTCTTCATCTTGTTAATTGTTATAGGGATCAAAAAAACTTTACATGCATTCTCAGAGAGTTGGGTTGAGTTATATGAGTTATATTTGGTTGTAAAAACAAAATGACAGGGGTAAGGGACACTATGTGATGTTCATACCTATAGTATAACGAGTAGGTTATTCCTGTCTTTAATTAATACTCTTTTGCAGTATTACTGCTGCATTACACGCATCTCTAGTCGCTTGACTTAGAGTTTGTAAATAGACAAATGTTTTATTTCTTGTCATCACCCTATACCTGTTATATGGTAAACTATTATTGTTTCAGGATTATTATATTAACAAATCACTTCATATACATGTCAGATCTTGACTATCTGTGTTCATATATATGTCTCTGTTTTTTACATATATAGATTTTCTGGCCTTTGGAGCAATATAAAGTTTAGTAGACACTTTTAAACGGCCTAATCTACATCCTATATAATAATATTTTTACTTCATTTAGGCAGAAAGAGGACTAGCACCATTGGTTGTTTATCTTTCCATAGTTTATTGTTCAAAGTAGTCATATTTAGTCATATAATATCTGGTTGGTTCCAACTACAAGACCTTGCTGGGCAACAGGCATCTTCATACACTTTAGGAAGTACGGGTCTAAAACCCTACTTGATAAGGATAAGTGAAAGGGAGCCTCAACTATGTCTTACCAGTCAGAGGCGCTATTAATTCCCTAATTTAGAGGTTAATTCCTTATAAAGGCATCTTTGAGTCAGAGCTGTAATCATACAGGATAGATACTATAGGGTGACTTTGCTGTATGGTCATATGAGGATAAGTATGATCAAGATGTATTATATTGTTAAGTAAAACCCTATCTGTTAGTATCAAACAATATGTGCTGATGTTTAATAAATGTTAAAAAGTTCTGTTTTTTTGTATACTGTTACATTAGAGCAGGAAGCACATGAGTGTGTAGTAAGTTGGATTTTAGAATGTTAAGAAATTTTTATAAAGTAGTTAAATATGTAAATAGTGTCTTCTTCCTTTCTCTTTCAGATATTTGTAGAATGTGGTTAAGCACGGGTAGTGATCTGAGAGAGGCGACTGTCACTTTTCTCTACTTTTCTTCTATTCATTTTTCATTTAAGGGAAACAATTCTTTTTACCTTCATTCTATTTGCCTAGTTATTCTTAAGTTACAACACATATGCCCATTAACTCTCGTCACTTTCAATAGTAAAATACCAAACCCTTATCTTACTAGTTACTTGGATAAATGCTATTGATAGACTCATGGAATATAAAGGAGTTGCAAAATAATAAAAAAAGGAATTTAGTTTTACATCTAATCCATAAATCTTCATTTGATATTACTCTTATCCAGGAAACGCACATGACTACAGCTCAATGGTCAAATGATGCTAAAAAGAAATGGATAAAACAGATTGTAATGGCTGGGGATAGCACTGTATCCAAGGGGGTAGCAATAATAGTTAAAACATTTTTCAAAGGCTCAATTATAACATCTGGTTGGGACCCAAATGGGAGATGGTGCTATCTAACCTGTTCTATACCATCCTGTAAAAAAGAAATACTTATAGTAAATGTCTACAGTCCCTGTATACACCAGTCTTTGTTCCTTTATGAAATCATCTCGCTTGTTGAAAAATTTAACAATCATCTACTGATCCTGAAGGGGGGGGGGGGTTGGAATACTACATTTAGACTCGATTTAGACAGAACCTATAAAACCAATAAACAACCTTTATGTACTACTAATACTATAAGAGATATGTTGGAAGTCTATAACTTCTTTGATCCTTTTGAACTTTTTAGGAATGTCCCTAACATTAGTAACTACACATTCTTCTCTGCCTTCCACAAATCCTGGTCCAGGATAGACTTCTTCTTAATATCAACATTTTTTGCCTCCTATGATATAATTTATAGTAGTGATCCCAGAACTATTTCTGATCATGCAAAAATTAATCTTCATTTAAATACTTGTAAACATAACCATTTGAAATCCATCCCTATAAATTGGTCCCTTAATCCAAATCTCTTGAACAACATGATTATCCATAGAAAAATTCAAGAATTCCTGTCCCAGACATTTACCTCTTTTGATATGTCTGATATGCCCATAGATCTTCAATGGGCGGCTGCCAAATCTACTTTAAGGGGTACCCTTATTCAAAAAGCTTCCCTAATTAAAAAGCAATCTAATTCCCGTACTTTGGTGCTAGAAACAGAACTAAAAAATCTAGAATTAGAACTTCAAACTAAGTTCTCTCCCGACATTGAGAAATGAATATCCAACATTCAAAAGCAACTTCACAAACTACACCTCAATCAATACTCACTTATGGAATCTAGACTTATCCATAAGTATGCTGAATGGGCGCAAACGCCTTTGAAAATTCTCGCCAGGATTATAAATATCAGACCCCCGCTTACTAAAATTAATCACATAATCTACAAGGGTCGATCATATTTCACAGATAAGGAAATTATTCAGGTTTTCCAGGAAGTATATGAGGAAATTTATGGCCCCCGAATACTTGAATCACCTGGTCTTCAAGACTATTTCCTAAATGAGTTACACTTTCCTAAAATAAGTAAAAATCACTCTAATTTACTTAAGGCGCCTATAACCAGAGATGAAATTTTGATGGCCATAAGCAAACTGAAGCCAGGGAAAGCCCCAGGTCCAGATGGTTACGTGTCAGAGTTTTACAAGTCCTTCAAGCAAATTCTTGCTTCCATTCTGCTTAAAGTTTATAATTACATTATTCAATTTGGCATTTTTGGATTTATATCTTAATAATTCTAAGACCATCCTCATTCCTAAATCTAATGACAACATTACTAGCACAAATGACTACCGTCCAATTGCCTTAATTAACATCGACATAAAGATTTTATCTTCTATCTTAGCAAATAGACTAAAAAGCGTATTACCACATATTATTTCACATGACCAGCTTGGTTTCATGAACAATAGGCATGTTTGGGACAACACTCTAACCATTGAAGCCATAACATATATAACAAATCTCGACAAATCCCCCAAATATGCTCTTTCTGTTGATGCCCAAAAACTTTTGACCGGGTAAACTTAAAGTTCCTCTTTAAAACACTGAAATACTTCTCCATCCCTGACGAATTTATTAAAATGGTTAAAACCCTCTACACTAAGGCTTCCACTTCCCTAAATATAAACAAAAAAAACTCTATGCCAATCCAGATTATAAACGGAACAAGACAGGGTTGTCCACTCTCACCCTGCCTTTTTAATATTTATCTTGAAGGTCTGTTGTTAAATTTAAGTCAGAAAACATTTCACCATTCAATTTACCTATATAAAATACAAGTGAAATACACTGCCTTTGCAGACGATTTAAACATCTATTTAGAACTTCCCTCAACAGAACTTGAAAAAATTTTAAACTCTATAGACAAATTTTCGCAAATCTCAAATTATGCCATTAACCCAAACAAATCAATAATCTTTCCGCTAAACCCCCTCGGACACAAATAATTTTTCATTCCAGAAATATCAATCAAAGTTAACTATTCCCTAAAATATTTGGATATAACCATTACTCACCCCCAACAAGAGCTAATAAAGTGTAATTTCTACAAAACTTGGACTAAAATCAATGAAGATATCACAAGATGGAAGAGTTTAAATATTTCGCTTCTCTCAAAAGTAGCCATTATAAAAATTAATATCCTCCCTAAACTTCTTTTCCACTTCTTCGCTCTTAATCAAAACATACTGAACACTTTTTTTTTTCAAATATAAAAGTTACACTAGGAAAGTTTATTTGGCACCCTAAAAATGTTAGAATCAGCTACAATAATCTTACACTTCCCAAAGATAGAGGAGGATTGGCCCCTCCGGACTTTCTGTCATATTACCAAATAATTAATTCCAGTCGTATTATACACATTGCTAACTTCCAACGATCAAATAAGGACTGGAATCCCTTATAGACAAAATTGTACAATGCCCATATAATAGTGTCTAATATCAATCCTAGAGCAATTCTCTTTCTGAACAATAAAACTCTTAAAGAGCATAAAATTCACCCTATATTAATAAAAAAATATAAATGGGTTCCAATGACTGATAACTTCTCTTGGCTTACGATACTCCCTAACAATGGCCCAGCCAATTCATCTTAATCCATATCTTAAATTGGGTAACAGCATGTTAAATCTTGATACTTATCTCTCATTAAGAACGGTACAGTTTGGGACTTCTACTCACTTAAAGACTTACAATTTAATGAAATCATGTCCTCTTTGGCAGTGAACAAGAAATACTATATAATAATCAAACAAATTTTTTACCTAATTTCTTTGATCACTGACACAAAGTCAGTTACCCCCACAGAGTACCATCTTTATCAGTCTCTAATAACCCAACTTCTATCAAGGTCTAAAATGCTTTCCAAAGTCTATAGTCTAGTAATAAAAATAAAATACCAAGACAAGTTACTATTTTCTAAATATTGGGATGGAAAAAATAAGGAAATTACACTTAGCCAAAAACTCGATGCGATTGAAGCTACAATAAAGCTAACCCCTTCCAAAAAAATAATTTATACCCAGTTCATGATAAACAATAATGCATATCACACTCAATCATTCCTAAATAAAATTAACCCAAACAGCTCGTCTTTTTGTCCAAATTGCCCTAATTCTGTTGCAGACATACTCCACATTTTTTGGTCCTTTAAAAATGTGTATAAACTCTGGTGCTTCTTAAGAGCATGGCTGGAGAAAATGGGTTACATGAAGTCAACCCTTTCCTGGGAAATGGTGCTATTAAATATCTATCCAGGTTCATTTAAATCTGAAACTAAACGTATCATAGTGACACTGTGGGCGTTACTCAAAACTTACATTACCCTTAACTGGCTAGACAGAGCCAAAATGTCCTGGAAGGATTTTCAATCTATGGCTGTTAAACATGTTTTGGCAAGTAAACTAAAAACTACAAGCAAAAAGAAGTTAAGTTACTTTCAGAAATATTGGAATAACCTTCTGGATGTTCTAAATCATTATCCTACTTAGGTTGTTCTCCATTTCTCCTCCTTCTATCTGTAAATACCTCTTCCCCTCATTAACT
>NC_056729.1:717284905-717387405 GCF_019279795.1 Protopterus annectens
CCATTTTCAGTAGAGGCCCAGGGAGAAAAGCTCCAACATAGTACAAACAGTATTATGCAACTGTATAACAAAAACAAGTACAAAAAAAAATAAGAGGTATATACAATCAAAAGAAGGCATACTCAAAGTTTATTATTTTTTTTCTTTTCATGTCTTATTTTGTAATGTGAAACTAGTTTTTTTTAGAATATTTTGAATGTATTAATTTACTCATGTTGGAGCTTTTCTCCTCGGGCCTCTACTGAAAAGGGATATGTATCCAGCTAGACTAGCCCGGTCAACAAATGTAAATAAAATAAAAATAATAAATAAAAATACAAGTAGGTCAATAATATAACAGTTGTGAGATTGTTTGATAAGCTGGATACACTATAGTTCATTGTTGGTTAACATAAACACTTGCATTATAAGTTTTCGGAGACCAGATATTAGCATACAGAGGGGTATATACAGTAAGATGTAGAACCATAGGCAGTAAAAAGAAAAGAAAGGAAAGGTGGTTAATTAATTAATTAATCAGGGTTAGTGCAGGGACATAACCAGTGTGATTTTAGGTGAATTTTGAGTTTTTGCTTAAAGAGTGACAGTGATGGAAGTAGAGTTAGATTAGTAGGTAAAAGGTTCCAGTGTTTCCCAACAGTATTGGAGAAAATGCTATCGCCTGACAAGTTATTGGACTTACTTATACTAGCAAGTAATTTACCTGAAGAGCGTAGAGAAATCAGATTGTTATAAGGGGTAATGAGGTTAGCGAGAATTGGAGTATTATTAGGTTGGTAAAAGATTTTGTGAGCAATGGTGAGTTGGGAAAAAGTTAGCATGTTAGGGAGTTCAAGCCAGTCAAGCTGCTTAAGATTCAGACAGTGGTGTGTTTGAAATGCATTGCCAGTGGCAAACCTGGCAATATTGTTATAGAAGTTTGATAGTTTGAGAAGATTATTTTTTTTAGATTAGTATAAATAGGAGAAGCATAGAGAAGAGTTGAGATTAAGTGGGAGTGGGCAATGGTGGTTCTAGCTAGAGGAGTTAGGAAGTGTTTGATTCTGTATAAGGAGACAATTTTTCTGTTCACTGCTTGAATGGTGTTATTTATATGCATATCAAAGTTAAGGTTGTTATCAATTGTGACTCCTAATAGTTTGGTAGTGTGTTCGGGAGAGATAAGGGTACTGTTGTTAGATATAATAGAGAAATCAATAGGAGAGGACCTACTGGTGGGTGCAAAGAGTAGAAGCTTGTTTTTTTTGGCGTTCAAAAGAAGGCAGCATTTTAGGAACCAGTCTTCTACTAAGTTAAATACTTTTTGAGTTAGATAGAGTAGTTCAGATGTGGAGTTAGCAGAACATATAAGTGTGGAATCATCGGCATATTGAATGCAGGTAGCTTCAGGGACTGCTATGTGAAGGTTGTTGATGAATAAAGAAAAGAGAAGAGGTCCTAAAATGGAGCCCTGGGGGACTCCAAGGGTGACTGGTAGGAGGGATGATAGTTTATTTTCCCAGAGAACTGCCTGTTGCCTATTGTTAAGGTAAGACAAACCATTGTATAACTGGGGATCTAGAGCAAGAAGTTCAAGAGTATTTATAAGTAAGGGATGATTTACCATATCAAAAGCCTTTGAAAGGTCGATGAAGAGAGCAGAAGAGAGGATGTTGTTATTACGGTTCTTATTAATGGTGTCAGTGAAAGATAGTAGAGCAGTGGTAGTGCTATGAAATGGCCTAAAGCCATGCTGGCATGTAGCCAGAATATTGTGTTTGGTTAGGTGGTAGAGTAACTGATGGTGAATGCATTTTTCCATGACTTTAGCTAAGGGTGATAGGAGAGCTATTGGTCTGTAATTAGAGTAGTCATTGGATTTACCACCTTTATGTAGGGGGATGATGTGGGAGATTTTCCAGATGTCTGGAATGATGCCTTCATTAATGGTTCTATTGAGTAGGATGGATATGGGAAAGGCAATAACTTTTGCTGCTATTTGCAAATACTCAGAAGGTAACTGGTCAGCTGAAGGAGTACAAGGCTTAAGCTTTAGTAGGATTTTGTAGATGAAAGTTGTTGAAATAGAATGAAATCTAAAAGTTGGTAGAGATCCAGCTGTAGAAGAAGGGAGCCTCATCTTATCAGTGGAAAGCTGACTAGCTAGGAACTGTATGGTCTCTGTGAAATAGGTGTTGAAGTTGTTGGCTATTTGAAGTGGAGTGTTATGATCAGCATCATGAGGGGATGGTGTGCTAGACTGATCAGGTTTGAGGAGTCTATTGATGTTAGTCCAAAATTTCTGAGGCTTCTTGTGGTGTGTTTGTTGTAGCTTACTATAGTCATTTTTTTGTCAGAGAGTATAGCCTTTTTAGTTATGTTTCTCAGCTGTCTAAAGGTTTGTCTTTCAGGGGAGGTTCTGTTAGTTCTCCAATTGTCCCAAGCTTTATTTCTAAGTAGTATTTTTTGTCTAGTCTCTTTTGTTAGCCAGGGAGCTGGTTTGGATTTTATTCTAATAGATCGTTTGGGTGCATGCTCATCTAGGATTGCAAGAAATTTAGAGTTAAAATATTTGACAGCTTCATCTAGTGGGAGTATTTTTACAGGTTTCCAGTCACAAGCTTTGAGTTCATTTTGGAAGAGTACAGGGTTAAAGTGTTTCTTTGTTCGTGTTATCCTATAGGCTGGAGTGATAGAGATATCATTCTTTTGTCTTATTATATAAGTTAGCACATGATCACTTAGATCATCTGGTAAGGTACCTACATTATAAGTATACGGGTCTTTATTTATAAGTATCCAGTCTAAGGTGCTCTCTTTTTTGGTTGGTTTGTTGATTCTGGTTGTTAAGTTGATAGTTTGAATAAAACCATGGAGATTAATATGTGTGGAAGGGTTAGTGGTATTAATGGTTTTCCAGTCAGTGTTAAAGTCACCTAGTACTATTGTTTCTTGAGGGTAAGTTGAGGACACCCAGCTAAGAATATCTTCTATTATAGTGCTGTTATTACCAGGGGGTAGGTAGATACAGATCACATAGAGGGATTTGTTTGGGTTGATTTGCAGTTTGGAGATTAGGACTTCAGCCTTATTGTGCAAGGGTGGGTTTTCAGTTATAGAGGAGATCTGTAGTCCATTTTTGTAGAGGAGTGTGACTCCCCCACCCTTATGTTTTAAGCGGTCTTGTCTCAATATGTTATAGCCAGGAGGGATAATTTCATTATCCTTAGTTCCTGGTTTTAACCATGTTTCTGTAAGGCAGAAAATGTCAAAGGCGTGAGTATCTAGGAGAGCATGAATGTGGGCAGTTTTGTTATTGATACTGCGGGTATTGAGATGTGCTATAAGTAGAGAGTTGGAGAGCTTGCTTAAGGTAGGCAGGTTTAGGTAAGATGTGCAGTGGATATTTATTGTAGATGCTATGGTAGGGCCTGGATTAGGGTGTATGTCACCATCCCTTAAGATAGGGCTTAGTGGTTTCGATATGGGGTTGTGTGAATAGTTAATTAGGAGTTTCCATTTCTTTGTTATCAGGTTGTTATGATTTATGTGTGTGCATCGATGGTATTGAGGTGACATATAACAGGGTGTGGAAATGATGTTAATGTGATTATGGGAGTGGAAGATATCAACAGTGGTTGTTTGTCTTGGAGGGAGGTTGTAGAGGAACAGATTGGATTTTTCAAAATGGGTTAGGAGATAGGCTGAGGTCAGGACAGGTAAGAATATAGTTAGGAGTGTTAAGTTGGTTATGAAGACTTTTATTGTAGTTTGCATGTTGTTAAACTGCAACTATACCAAAACTAAGGAGGTTTGGTGGGATAAAATAATGAAGGAGAGGTAGGAGTGGGAGAGACTTATGTAAAGAAAGGAGTGATGCTATTTGGGAAAACAGCTCTAGAAGTAGAGAGTACTAGTGAAAGAATTAGAGGAGGGTGTGGCTAGGTGGAGCAAATTGATTGGGTGGATAATAGGCAGGATGAGTGAGGGGTGTGGTTTAGGAAGTATAAGATTAGGACTACTGGGGGTGGGTGAGATTTGGGGGTAGGGTAGGGGAGCGGAGTGAGCCCGTAGGGCGAACGGAGCGGGCAGACACAGTCGAAGGAGAAGCTGGAGAGGAGACTATCAGAAATGCAGGAAACTATGGGTAAGTGAGGTAGTGCCTGAGTAGGGAAGGTTTAGAATGCCACAGGATTCTAATCTAATAAGAAATCGGGGAGGGTAAAATACTGCAACGCAGTAGGTGAATGAGAGGAGAAGCAGAATCAAGAACTAAGAAGGTATAGTACAGTTGCAGTGGTAAAATCGGGAGAGAGGCAGTGAGAGCTGGATAGGATGAGAATGAAGGAAGATAAGAAGAGATATACTGGAATTGCAGAGGTTAGACAGAGAGAGAGAGTAAGAAGCAGTGAATAAGGGAGTAGGATAAGGGTGCCACCTAGGGGACAAAACTAGTACTGAGGAAGGTGTTTGGGAGAGCTAGCTAGTCATGAGCTATGGAAGATCTAATGCTAAGAGAGTAGGTTATTGTAAGTGAGGAGGTGGATTGTCTGTTGGGTAGCTGGAAAGGGGGGGGTAAGGCTGCTGGTTACTCAAACCCAAGCTGCTTAGGTAATAAATACAAATTGAAACAGTATACTTGTCTATTAGTCAACTTTAATTTTAAAAAAGCAAGTGCCTATTCTGAGGGGTGGGCAGTTCATGGACATTCCCTGTGATGATGTCGGTCAAGGCCAGGAGCATCATGATGAGTGTGTGTTGTCTACCGAGGAAAAAGGATGGTGGAAATAGCTGAGCTTCTGTGAGTTTGGGTGATACATCTCATGTCCCCATTACAGGCCTGCCCCTCGGATCCAGTCATGGGCACCATGCTGGAATGGAGGAGAAACAGAGTAGGCCTTTAAATTAAAATACTTCCTAGCATAATGGAGATGGCTAGACCCCTACCCATGATGCTCTTAGGATCTGCCATGTCCCCAGCTACATCTGAGCAAGTTTCTTGGGCACAAGAGAAGTTGGTTGACCTAGCAATGGATACGAAGTAGTAGATAGAAAGGCTGTAGGATCGTGCATGGGAGCAAAAGGTGCTATAAAAAGGTAAATTTAAGTTTATTCCATCTTTCAATATCAGACTTAATGCACTTGCTTTTTTAAAATTAAAGTTGACTAATAGACAAGTATAATGTTTCAATTTGTATTTATTACCTAAGCAGTTAATTTTCTGTAGTGAAACATTCAAGTGAAAAGTGACTGTTACTACAGCTGAAACATTCACATCTCATTCTATGGAAAAAAAGTGTGGCCTTGTCTAGATTTAACTTGAAATGTGAAATTTCATTATAATCTTTTATAATAGTAGATGATTCGATGTGAATGAGGTATTCTAGAGCTATACAAGGATATAATCGGCAAAAGACATGATTTTGACTAAATAACCGGCAGTGGAGATCCTTTGTTTGAAAGGGATATAATTCTATGAGAGAGGGTTTCCAATGAGGGTATAAAAAGATAATATGATATGAATAACTATTGTTTCTTGTGCAGATATTTATAGGAGGTCATTTATAGGAGGTGATTACTACCATTGATCCCTAACTAGGTAGATAATGAATTATACAGTGTATTCACAATTTTAGAAAATGGTTGCATAACATTTTATTTTTGAGAAAATTGGTTAATAAATGAATGTACACTAAATGCTTTGCTTGAGTAAAGTACAAAAAATGTATATTTGTTCAAATGGTCCTGATTATAACACTTTTGTTATTCCAATGTTATATTATTATCCAGAGTTAGTCAATCATATAGAAGTCTGATTGGAAATTTGAAATTAGCCAGAATCATATTCATAGTTTTGATATCAAAACAGATTACTAAAACTGAATGATAATTTTAATCAGATTAGATGCTGGATTTCACCTTTGGATAAATAGTTTTTCACTGATGTAGATGTTGGTCCTTGACAGCATATTCTGGTATGTAATTCAACAATCCAGTTAAAAACTTAGATGATTTTTTTATTGAAATGTTTGTTTTAGAGGGCATTGAACTCATTAGGTTCAAGTGATTTCCCCATCTTAACAGATTCACTTCATAGGTTCATAGTTATACATTAGGCTAACAACCACCAGTGCCTTGATAAGCCTAGCCATGCAGTCAAACCCAGTTGTGTCCCTATGTGTCATGGGGGTTTATTAGATGGAGATATATTAGGAAGTTTCTAGAAGTTATGTGGGGGAGGTATGTTAGTCTGGGCATTACTATCTGCCTCTGTCAGTCAGAAACATGGGGGCCAGTCCTGGGCGGAATTTCTGATATCTCACCCATTCGTCAAGGTTACACTTAAATAGGGTTAAGGATGGTTTCATATGAATGAGAAGTCTGGTCCAGAGCCTGGGGATCCTCTGAGACACATATCTGTCTCAGCAACATGTCTTACTTATGTCACAAGCAAAATTTAAATCCTTGGATCTAGTGGTTCTGCTGCTGTACATCTTGCAGATGTGCAAAATGTCCTTCAGAGCTTGCTCTGAGGATGCCTTATATGCCGCCTTCAGTAGCCTGTAGGAGACTGATAGAGCTTTAAGGTGATCAGTATAGGACAGTGTGTTTATTCCCTGGATTCTTCTGGCAAGGAAGCTTTGTGGGTATTACAGCTACTGCATATGTCTGGTCAGGTGCATACTGAATGAAGCATTAAACTCTATGATGGATATGATAAGGGACGAGTACAGTGACACTATTTTTTCCTTGGACCTGAATGTTATGGTCTTACTTATAAGCTGAGTGACATAGAATGATTTTCTTACTACCTTGGCTACAAGTTGGTCAAAGGCCAGATTACTATCTACATATATTCTCAGAATCCTGACTACTGGGTCAATTTTTAGGGGTATCTTATTGATGGAGTAATTCGCCTTGGTGGCAGTTTTCAAAAAAATACATTATAATGCATTTCTTGTCATTGAGTTTTAGTCCATGACTTTGGCACCAGTCATTTGTCTATGTTAGACCCACTTGTAAGATGTTTGTGTCATGGAGAAATCTATGATTGCACTCAGTTTGCAGTCATCTGAGAAGATGAGCAGCAAAAGTCCTTTGCCATTCAGTTGTACCTCCAAGAAATAGGTTCACAATAGGAGCGGTCCTAGCATGGAGCCATGAGGTACCCCACTGATGACCAGTCTCTTAGTGGAGGTGGTGTCATCAGTCCTGACTTCCTGGATCCTGTCTGTGAGCCAGATGGCAATCCACTAGTTATGTTGCAGTTAATGCTCACTTCAGTAATTTTTTCAAGTATACCCGAGTGGGGTATTGGGTCAAATACCTTAGCCAGGTCTAGATATGTGGTATGCACCATTTTCCCCTTATCCATTGCCTAGTTGACCTTTTCCATAGGTTCATAGGTGTTTACTAGGCTAACAGCCACAAGGCCCTTTTTAAGCCTAGCCATGCATCCCAAATCTCTGACAAGTTCTGGTACCCTTGATAAATGTAAGCAGGAGCTTGGGAGATGAAACATTTACAAGCAGGGGCCTGGGAGATGAACCATTTGCAGTCTGCCTGTGTCTATTAGAGATACAGGTGCCAAACCAGGGATGAATATCCTGTTCCCCAACCAATTGTCCAAGTTACATTTGAATTTGTTTAGGAAGGAACTCTGCTTCACATGGATGGGGAGCCTGTTCCAGAGATGGGGCAATCTCTGGGATGCATACCTGTATCTCCAGCAGGTCATAGTTATATTCACAGGCAAGGTTTAAGTCTTTATAACAGGTAATTCTAATGCTGTTTGTTTTGTGGATATGCAGGAGGGCCATCAGAGTGGGGTCTGACAATGCATTGTATGCCAGGTATAGATTTCCGCTCAAAAGTCTGTAGGAGACATAATACAGGGTTATGGTCTTGAGGCGGTTTGCTTAGGACATGTTACTTATGCACTGTATTCTTTTAGTGAGGAACCTCTGTGGATGTTTCAATTCTTGGATATGTCTGGTTAGGTACATACCAAAAACAGCATTGTATTCAATGATAGGTCTGAGGAATGCCAAATACAGTGGAACAATGACTTCCTTGGACCTAGATGCCATAGCTTTGTTTATTAGTTGCACAACATAGCATGACTTCCTCACTACTGTAGACACATGATCTCCAAAGGCTAGATTACTATCTATATGTGTCCCTAATTCCCTGACTACTGGGTCAACTCTAAGGGGTGTGTTGTCAGTGTAATAGTTATAAGGAGCGGATGACTTCCTAAATAATACTAGTATACATTTCTTGGTATTTAATTTTAGTCTGTGGCTCTGACAACAGCTATTTGTCTGTGTCAGTGCTTCCTGTAGAGCATTTGTGCTGGTGTAGGATTCAATTACAGCACCTAATTTGCAATCATCTGCAAATTTAGTCAGACAGAGGCCATTGACATTGACCTTGACTTCAGAGAAATAAATGTCAAAAAGGAGAGGTCCCCAGACCAATACTTGAGGGACTCCACTTGTGACCAGCCTCTGTGTAGAGGTGGACTCCCCTATTCTAACTTTCTGGGTCCTGTCTATGAGCCAGTTGGCTATCCACCAGGTGACATATGGGTTTGTACCCAACCTCTTGAGTTTGTCAATGATGCCTGAGTGGGGTATTGTGTCATATGCTTTGGCCAGGTCAAGGTAGTCAGTGTGAACCATTCTGCCCTTGCCCATTGCTCTGGTGACCGTCACAAAGAAATCCACCAGGTTGAGTAGGCATGACCTGCCCTTGATGAAACCAAATTGAGTTGTATCCAGTGTCTGGAGATTTGCTGCATCATTACTGATCATTTCCATGATAATTATTTCCATGGCTTGGATTATGAGACTAGTGAGACTTATGGGTCTGTAGCTTCCATGGTCAGCAGATGGCCCACCAGGGATGACTATTGCTGTTCTCCATTTGTGTGGCATGAAACCTGTTTGTATGCTACAGTTAAATAGCAATTCCAGAGGGCATGATAGGTCATGTTACATGCTGTTTACATGGCATGCTGGGATATTGTCTGGGCCCAGTGATGCAGTGTTTTTGGCCTTAGAGAGAGAGCATGAGCGACCTGTTCCCTTGTGATAGCAGAGTGAATTATATTTGATGGAATTTCCTGAGGGAAGGTTGAGGAGGAGAGAGGAGTAAAGTTGGTGTTGAAATTGTTGGTCAGTAGGGTTTCTATATCTTCTGACTCAGTATAGGTGGCTGCATTAGCAGTGAGCTCTACACACAGTTGTGTATTGCCTTTGAGGTTGTGGACATAGCTAAAGAATGCTTGGTGGTTGTCCTTGGCCTGGGATGCCACATTTACCTCAAAATTTGGCTTTGGTAGACTTTATTTGTCCTCTGAGTTGTTTGTTTAGTTTGATGAGAGTGTTTATATCCTGCTGGGTGCTGCACGTACAAATATTTGCTATGGTTTTCACACCTCTTAATTTTGGAAAGATAAGCTCTCAAACATAATTGCAAGAAGCATTCAGTTTATGAAAGTATATTTTATGGCCATGAGGCCATCAGTGAAGCTCTTAATCATACCAGCCATTTGCAAAGAGCATAAACATTTAATCTTGGGTATAGCGAATATAACAGTCATGCTGACAGTGGTTTGGACTGTTTTCTAAAAATGTTTATTAGCACCATTAATTTGGTTGTCACCACCCCTTAACCACAAGGCTATCAGTATTATGTCAATAGAATTAATCAGATTTACAGATATACAGTTACAGGGGGAAAGCCTATAGGCTGTTCTTTATTGAGTCACAGCCTGGCTACTTAGTTAGAATATGGTGAAAACAGGAAATGAGTAACAAAGGTTGATTGACCATTATGCAGCTGATGCCTCCTAGATGAATGAATAGCTCCATGATGAGTCTTTGTAATGACATCAGTGTATTTATTTGCTTTAACATAAGGAAAAAAGATTATTAACTAGGTGTAACTTACTGCAGTTTGTGTCACTAGTGTTCAGGTATACCATACCACACCATACCATACCATACCATACCATGCCATGCCATGTCTGGCTGCCTAACTTCTTTATTTAGTATTTAGACATGAGAAAGCAGTGAGGGAGTTATAAGGATTAAACAGTAACTACTGCTTGTTTTGTTTTAAATTGTGCGCCTCTAAATAAAATCAAGATTTCTCAGTAGAGAGAAAAACACTTTGTATGACCAGATGAAAAGCAAATGCTACAGTAAAAGTGTTAAGGAAAAGTCTGGTTTAAATATGGCATATATGGACCCATATCTGATGAAGAGCCCAAGTGACCATGTCATGGCCAGCTATGACATGTAATACTAAGCTATTAGTGTTTCAGACAACTCTGGAAAAATAGTTATTAGTTAACTACTATAATCAGACTTGCCTGCAACAAAACACAAGCAGACATGCAAACACACACACACACACACACACACACACACACACACACACACACACACACACACACACACTCACACGTTAGCTGTGTGTTATCCACCTTTGATTCTCCTTGCAAGAGTTGTAAATAAAACAAGGCAAAATGGATAGAATGAAAGCTGGGTGCAAGTATTTTCAATGACTAACAAAGTAAATTTATATATTTACTACTGAATGGATAGTAATGCAGTGGTACCTTATAGTACTGTTATGGCATGAATAATATCTGTTAAAATTACAAAATAATGCAATTTAAATTTCCTTGAGTGTGTAAGAATTGTCCACTTTATAATTTACCCCTTTCCAGGATGGAGGGACCATTTTAAATATTATCTCTCTTTTTAATAATTGTTGGTAATTAAGCTGCTTTTCCTGTTCTTCCTTAATGAATTTCTTTTGGTGTATCATCACTGATTCTTAAGTTGTAGCCATGACAAACAGAGGATGTATGTTTTAACTGCTCTCAGTAGCTGAAAGGGATTTGCAGACCTTAAAAGTTTGACCAGTAGTTCCCTTGGTGGACTACCTTTCAGTTAACCATTTTGAAACCATATCCTGTGTAGTCGCTGCTATTTTTCTGTTTGTTCAGAGCAGCAGACTAAGAACATCTCACACTGCCATCTTGTCATATTATAACATTTTAAAATTTCACTGTCTGTATTTAAGTTAGCTAAATTGTTATTGTACTGTTTTGCATTATGTACAGCCCCCTTTAATAGATGTAAATGGAGGGCTATTATAGTTTCATAGTTTCATAGTATAGTACTAGGCTATCTGCCCTGGGGCATTTGTAAGCCTAGCCATAGTGATGTGGCATTTGCCACCCCATGAAATGGTACAAAAATGTACAGAATAAATTTAGAATACTGTGTCTAGTAGTGACACAATGAAGGTCCCCTTATATAATAGAATTTGTTTACTGTGCCCCTGTCTAGCAGTGACACAGATGTGACCCCTGGGGTAAACTTACGATCTCCCATCCACTCATCAAGATTTCTCTTGAAGAGAGTCAGTAAGGGGCTCTGCCTAATACGAACTGGGATCTTGTTCCAAAGCATGGGAAGCCTCTGGGTTATGAATCTATCCCTCCAGCATGTCCTATTCATACTTGTGCCGAGGTTTAAGTCTTTAGCTCTCGTGGTCCTGATGGACTTGGATTTTTTGAGGTGGAGCATGTCCATCAGATCCTGATTGGACATGGCCTTGTACGTCAGGCAGAGATCACCTCTGAGCAGGCGGTATGATACTGAATAGAGCTGAAGTTTCTTTAGTCTGGCAGAATAAGACATATGTTGGAGATCCTTGATCCTCTTGGTGAGGTACTTTTGTGGTCTCTCCAGCTGTTGCAAGTGCCGGGTGAGGTACATACCAAATGGGGCATTGTACTCAATCATGGGTCTGATGAGGGAGGAATATAGGGGTACAATGACATCCTTGGATCTGGATGTGAATCCCTTCATGATGAGGTGTGCAAGGTAGAATGTTTTTCTAACCACTTTGGCAACGTGGGTATCAAATGAGAGGTCGCTGTCGACTTGGGTCCCTAGGTCTCTGATTACTTTTTCAGTACTCAGTGGGTTGCTGTCTATGTGATAGTTTGTGGGTACTTTGTTTTTCCCAAAGGGGATGACTATACATTTTTTGGCATTTAGTTTAAGGCCGTGACTCTGGCACCAGTTGTCCTTTTCTGTGAGGCCTTTTTGTAGGATGTGTGTGTCTGCTGGTGTATCGACTATGGTGCCTAGTTTGCAGTCATCTGCGAACTTTGTCAGCCACAGCCCTCCCGTGTTTGCTTTAACATCAGAGAAATAAATGCCGAACAAGAGGGGTCCCAGGACAGATCCCTGTGGGACACCACTTGTGACTGGCTTTGAGTCTGACATTGCTCCAGCGATTTTAACTTTATGGGTTCTGTCCTTTAGCCAGTTTGCAACCCATCTAGTGACATAAGGGTTTACATTTAAGCTGTTGAGCTTATCTATAATGCCTGAGTGGGGTATTGTGTCGAAGGCCTTAGCCAAGTCCAGGTATGCTGTATGGACTGCTTTGCCCTCGTCAATGGCTCTAGTGACTGTTTTGAAAAAGTCAACCAGGTTTAAAAGGCAAGATCTGCCCTTTACAAAGCCGAACTGGGTGGGGTCAAGTGTCTGTAGGTCCCCTATGTCTCTGTTTATGAGTTCCATAATGATTCTTTCCATAGCTTTGCAGACCAGGCTGGTTAAGCTTATGGGGCGGTAGTTTCCAGGGTCTGTAGAGGCACCCCCCTTGTGGAGTGGGACCACTGTTGCTGTACGCCAGTGTTCAGGTACATATCCCAAGTAAGGCTAAGGTTAAATAGCATTTTTATGTGTGGGTTTAGCTTCTCTTGGAGTTCACGTAACACGCAACCCGGGATACCGTCAGGTCCCATTGATGCTGTGTTTTTGCTTTGTTTAGGGCGGTTCTCACTTGGACATCTGAGATGACAGGGAGATTATATTCAGCTGGGATAAGTATTTCTTCTTTTGGGGGTGAAGGAGGGGAGAAATTTGCACTGAACCTGTCAGCCAGAATGTTGGCAATATCTGTGGGTTCAGTGTATTTTTTATTGTTGTGAACCAACTTTGAGCATATCTGAGGGTTTCCGCCCAGGTTTCTAACATAGCTGAAGAAGGCTTTGTGATTATCTTTAGTGTCCTTAGCGATTTTTCTCTCAAAGTTGGCCTTGGATGTTTTTATGAGAGAACGTAGTTTTCTGCTAATGTTGATCAGAGATGTCTTCCCTTCATGGGATTTTGCTCTGACGTGCAGTAGCTTCCGTCTTTTGTTATACAATTTGTTTATGGCTGAGGTCCACCAGACAGGACGCTTACCTTTGGTGGAGAGGGACTTGGATTTGTTTGGGATTCCATGATCCATGCATTCTTGGAGATGTCCATAGAAAGCATTTATGAAGGATTCGGCATTGTGGGATGTGGTATCCACTGGCACAGTGGGCTTAAAGGATACCATCTCAGTCTTAAGAAGAGTGAAGTCTGCTTTTGAGAAGTTTTTCACTGTGGTCTTTTGTGCTGGGGGTGGAGGTGGGATATGTATATCCAGGGTGATTAGTTTGTGGTCAGATCTCACTAGTGAGGGGTATACTTCCAGTGTGGAGCATTTTGTCCCCATGTTTGTGATGATCAGGTCTAGTATATTATCTCCCCTAGTGGGAGAGGTGACTAATTGTTCCAGTGCATTTGAATTTATGAATTCCAGGAACCTTTGGGCTAGGGTATTAGGGCTAGAATAATGTACTCAATCTATGTTTGGGTAGTTGAAGTCTCCAAGTATGATGGTATTTTGTGATACATTCATATCCTCCAATGTCTTCAGGAAGGCTGAGTGGAGTTCTTGAGATTGGGAGGGTGGTCTGTAACATGCTACCAGTTGTATAGCAGTTTTGCCTATGGTTAGTTGCACCTGTATGGTCTCTGATGCTTCATGTGTTGCTACTAACCTGGAGGTGTGGGTGTCCTTGATGAATATGGACACTCCCCCTCCCTTTGTGGTTCGCCCCGGGTTTTGGGGCCGAAAAGCATGATACGAGGTATAGCCTGGTAGCGCTGGGGTGCTCTCAGGAGCCTTGAACCAGGTTTCAGTTACTGCACAGACGTCGATGTTCTCCATGCTGAGGAGTGCATCAAGTGCCTGCATCTTGAGATTTAGACTTCTGGCGTTGAGCAGCATTACCCTTAGTTTTTTCCATTATTGTTTTCTAAGGAGGTGGGTTTGTCTTTTGAGCCTTGCCTAAAAAGGCACTATGGGGGTGGCAAGAGCCTTAGCCAATATCCGGAAGCCCAGTGGTGACAGGTGTAAGCCATCCCTTGCGAAGCAGCGTGGCTTGTCCAACATGTCATCCCAGGCAGACAGACATTGGATCCCCTTAGAATGACACCAGTACTTGAGTCAGTTGTTAAAGCTGATCATCTTGTCTTTGTATTGTGGTATCATTCTTGGTGAGGGCAAGATGCTGCTCAGGGTCAGGGTCATACCAGCCTGGGCTACATAATTGGAGAGCTCCTCTATGTCTCTTTTCATGTAGTCCAGGGAGGTACATCTCAGGTCATTCACACCAGCATGGACAATGACGGAGTCATATTTGTATTTGCTTTGGAGTGACTTGAGTGCGTGTGTTATGTGGCAGATCCTAGCTCCCGATAGACAGCTCACAGTCACCTTCTCCTTGTTCAGCCTGGTCAGCGGGACATCAGTGTGTCTGACTATAGAGTCACCTATTACTAGTGTATTAGGCAAGGTGTTTGGCCTTAAGGGCTGTGATTGGTTGAAGTATGTGTTGCATGTGTTTTGTTTTGAGGAGGTGGATTTTTAGATGTCTGCTTTGGGAGCCTCTGTTGTTTTGGTAAGTTTTTTATTAGAGCCTCCGAGTATGTCTTTGTGTTTTTATGTGTTTGGTTTGCAGTTGTGGTAGGTCTATGTGGGACTGGGATTGTTGTGTGTGTGGTTGCCATCTCCTCCTGTCTGGTCATGCCAGCCCTGAGTTGAGAGAGTTCAGCCTCCCGTTTGGCTATATAGTTGCATCTCTCACATGTATTTGTGTTTGTTGGGAGGAGGAGAGGGTTGTCTGTGTACATGAGACAATTGTAGCATTATCTCAAGATATCCAGATTGACCAGCTGAACTGGAGACGACGCCAGTAATCTACCACTCGACATGCTAGAACTGTATAAGGGAGTGCTGTACCTTTAAGAGAAGTGGATATTCACAGGGGTGGTAAGTAGATGTAGTGCTTTACTTAGTACGAGAGTGCTTACTTAGTAGAGAAGTATTGAGAACAAGTGCTAGGCTTATAATATAGTAAGTAGTCTGATTATACTAAGAGTAGAGCTTCCTTAAGGGAAAATTTGAACAGTAGACTTGGCGGAGCCAGAAAAAGTTTAACCTTGTTTAACCGGCTGCTATGCATGCGACCACGCAAAGCCGTGCAAATGCGGATTTTAAACAGTGAACTACAAAAGAGCTAGAAATGGTCCAAAACAACCAATTACTACAGCTTCTTGTGCTGAGGTCACTTCCTACAGGGACAGGTAGGCTGATCAAGGCTCCCCACTCCCACTGGTGAGCAAAGAAACTTCCTTCTATCCAAGTAAGGTAATGGACAACACAGGAACTACACCACAGCCCAGAATACAGCAATGCCTGTAAACTGGTCTAAACTAGGCGAGGAAGGCGGGAAAACAAGGATTATTTTTTTGTTTTTTTTTTTGGTAGAAACACACAGAAAATGCAGAAACAGTGATAAATTAGTTACACAGGCTAGCACACTTTAGTGGGCAGCCTCCACAGTTAAATTAAACAAACAAACAACAAACTTTCGATCAAATTCGACTAAAATGTAACTTTAAGTGCAGATTTTAAAATAATGCAGCAAACAGTTAAAAAACAGTTCAAGCTAGTTCAGGGTAAGCTACAGAAGCTATTCCAAGTGAAAAAAAAGCAAAGATACTTAAATCCAGAAAGTAGTCACTTTTCTGAGTTCCCTGCTGCTAGGACCACTCTGCAGACCCACGAGGAGCTTGTCTGAGTAGTATAGCTTTGTAACCAAAACATAATATATTGCCAAATGGTGCATGCTATGTCACCCCAATACTTTACATGCTTAAGGTGCAAAATCAAAGTTATCTCTTATTGTCAACCCATCATGCTACATACAATTATTAGCAGCCTTCCTTAATGTGGTATTTTATGTAACATGTTAGGTAATCCCTCTGAAAACAATACTTTTAGTTCCGATCAATCATTATCGGAATGTCATGATTATGTTCTGAAATTAGGAAAAAGACAGACATGTTAAGTACCTGATTAGGAATATTTTTATAAAAGTTTCTAAGTGAGGTTAAGCTCTTCTGTCATGCTAGAGCATAACAGTAATCAGTGATGGGCATTAAAGTACAGTGGCAGAAGCTAAATAGCTTTAAAATCAGATACTTTTCTGTGCCATATATTTAAACAAAAACTATGTGATATTGAAAAGTATCTAATAGCCTTTAAAGCCATTAGCTTTTCATATAGGCACTTCAATTCTGTGCACTGTCATGTATGGTAACACTGTTTTATACCTTTTAATGCCATAAACAACTTTGCTCTCCTGCATTTTTTTCTGTGACTGGTAGTACACGTCACAGATAAAGCTCCACACACTACAAAGAATTATGATTGAGTCTTTTTGATCATAAATTTTATTAGCTGCTTTTGATATGGGTGCCAATATTCACCTCAAGGTTTGATTCACTATGCTCTTAAGGTGAATTTCTTGACATCCTTGTTTAAAGCACATAATATTGAGGATTACGATTGTATCACCAATCATAACCAGCTTACTATATGTTCAAGACCTGGTTGTCTTCATTCTCAAAGGGACTCCTGGCATCTATGTTGAAAACACATAATAAAGAACCAAAAGCTAACAGCACGCAACCACTTCTGGTTGGTAATGGATGCCAGGACAACCAGGTATAGGATATCAAAAGAATATATTGTCAATACAAATAAAGAAACAAAGTTCTGATGAAGTTCCACAGAATTAAGAAAGAAAGCCCTTAACTTACTAATCACTGGATGAGATGTATACCTGGAGGTTTTTGCTTCTTTGGTTGTACTGAAAAAAAAAGTATTTTATTATCTTCTACCTGGCTGTCTTGGCATCCACTAGCAACCATAAGTGGTTGTGTGCTGTTAGCTTTTGGTTCTTGGTCAATTTCAGCATGGTCATGTGATATTGAGTGGTAACACAAAATAAAGGGGTGGGATCTGAGACTCAATCATAATTCTTTGCAGTACATGGAACTTCATCTGCTCTGTGTATTACTGGTTACAGAACAAAAGAGCAAAGTGTTTTGCTGGCTCTCAAAGCCATAAAGTATTTAACAAGCACTGTCAGAAAGGCAGAGTAACATGCCTAATTGAGCTCTGTCAGAAAGACAGCATAACACATTGCCTTATGTCATAGAAAGTCAGGGACAGATTACTGTCACAGGCAGCAGGCAGAAAGAAGTCTGTTTTTAATTCTGCTGCTGTCTTTTGCTGATCAGTACTGACAAATTTAAATGTCTAGCAAGGCACCCAATCTTAGCAACTGAAGTGGGGGTGCTTAGCAATTTTTAAGATTGGGTCTTGAGCTACAGAAACACTTAACTGGTTTGTCTTTTTCACAATATCAGACCACAATCACTGCTCTCCTTGTACTACAAGTAAGTTATGATTGGAGACCTGATTATAATCCTGTATGTTGAATTATTGAGAATTAGTCGGACAATTGATTGTTGCTGAGAACGTCACAAATGGAAGGTCAACAATGTCTTATAATGGCAGTTATACTCAGAGAGGAGTAAGAAGGTGAGTTGCAGTCCTATCTCTTACTCCCTCTTCTCTGAGTTTGTGTGATTTTAGAGTTATAGTTGTATAGTTTGCAGGTGTGGGGACATGCCCCCATATCTTTGTGCTTTGTGATCTTGAGAGTATCACTGGTTTGACAATTGATCTTCCAGGTTTTTAGATATTTTGAGGTTTAATAATCAAGTGTCATTTAAGCAAGAAGAAGCAGGTAGATCCTGAATCACTAAATTACCAACCAAACTAGGATTTTTCAATTTGATATGAGAATGATTTACAGTTAAATGCATTTAGTCTTTTAAACACATAGTGCATGTGTCATAATAATGGGAAAGTAATCATGTGCTGAGAATGAAATTGTGATTGCACAAAAGGATTTAAAATAGAATTCCATTCCTAAACAATTAATGATGCTTTACATTCTTAGCAGATATTTATATTGATATATATTATTGTACTTTATGCACAAGATTTAATGTAATTGTTTTTTTTTTTTTTTTACTCAAATACAACTTTTTCTCAAACTAGGTTATGGATTTTAAAGGCCAAATGATCTACCTTTCTGAGTCCAGTGCTGTTTTGTTCCTGGGTTCCCCGTGCATTGATAAGTTGGAGGAGTTTACTTACAGTGGAATATACCTTTCAGATATCCCAATTCATAGTGCCCTGAGAGATGTAGTTTTGACAGGTGAGCAGGCCAAAGCACAGGATGGACTCAAGAAAAGAATGGCAAAGCTGAAGAGTGCCCTTGAACTAGCTCATGAAGCTCTGGAAGAAGAGAAGAAGAAAACTGTCGATTTATTGTTTACAATATTTCCAAGCAAAGTAGCTGAACAACTCTGGCAAGGGAAAACTGTACAAGCCAAAAAGTTTGATAATGTCACTATGCTTTTCTCAGACATTGTTGGATTCACAGCAATCTGTTCCCAGTGTACACCTATGCAGGTTATTACTATGCTAAATGAGCTATACACTCGGTTTGACTATCAAAGTGATGAACTGGATGTTTACAAGGTAAGAGTAGCTTAAAATATCATTATAATGTGCTTAGGTGTGTTTGCCTTCTGCATGATTTTAATTATTGGCGACATTCAAATTAGTGTTGTTTGACAGCACAGTTTAAATGTTTTCATAAAATTCAACATATGCTAATATTAGCATAAAGCAATATCAGAAACATCTCATATAAACATGTTTGTCTGAAAGGCACTACCAGAATACTAACACTAACATTAACACTAACTACTAAGCACACTATCACACTCTCCACTATGCTGTCTCCTAAACACACACTACACTTCCTGACTATAAGCTCTATTCTGCTCCTGCTGTATAACCTCTCCTCTTATGAAACTCCTTTCAAACACTCCCTTCCACCTCCACAGCACATCTCAACACCACCAACATTTCTGAACACTCAACAATGGTCTATTGCCCCAGCTCTCTTTTACACAACCAATACAGACTATCACACAATCAAACTCCTTCCACAACTAACAAAATCCCCCACCTCTCTTAGATTTTCTAAGGTCCTTAATAAACTCTTCAAGCTCCTTCGACACATACACACAAATTAATACTGGCAGGAGACATCCAGTCCAATCCAGGACCCTCAAGTACACATACTTCACAAACCTACCCCCTTCAAACTAACCTTACTCTAATGCACCAAAGGAAAAAATCATCTCTCCTCCTTCTCAATGCTAATGTATGTAGCATAGCTAACAAAACCCACAATTTACATGTTCTACTAACGTACTACTCCCCAGATATAGTTACTTTAACTGAAACATGGCTAAAACCAAACATCAGTACTAATGAAATCAGTATGCCGGGTTACAATATCCTAGGAAAAGATAGAATAGACAAAAAAGGAGGTGGTGTAGCTATCCTATACAAAGATCACCTATCAGTTGAACTACAAGTCTCCCCCCAGACCTCACAAATACTGAACTAATTATAGCCAGATTAGCCATCAACCCCAACAAACACCTTAATATAGTAAGTGGGTACATCCCACCAGGTAACAACATTCCCACTCTGGAAAACCTATTACAATGGTGTACCATATACTTCCCTCAGGAGACTATCTTAATGTGTGACTTCAATATAGACTGGCTTCTATGTTCTTCTGCAACTCCCACTATGCACATTAACTTATATGGTTTTACCCAAATCATCTCAACTCCAACCAGGACCAATAAAGCCTCTAAACGTGAATCCATACTAGACTGGATGCTAGTTAATTCCCCCACCTATCAATCCACTCAGGTTGCCTCCCTGATAATCTAAGTGACCACTGCCCAACATTTCTCTCAACTGAGCAAAACCAGGTACCACATCCAACTTCCTTCCACATAATTAGAAGCAAAAACAATTCAACCCTGATAAGTTTACCTCTGATCTTAAAAACTATTCCTGGGAACATCTCAAACAACTGCCATTAGATGAGGCAGTACTCTCCTTCAACAACATCTTTATCGAGATTCTCAGTACCCACTTCCCAACCAGAAATATAGGAGTAAAATCCAATTATGCACCCTGGTTTACTAAAGAAAGTAGAGCAGTGCTCAAAGACGGGGACAAGGCCTGGTTACAGTTCCATAAGAACAAAACCAGCACCAATAAACAACGTTTCCTATAATTTTGAAACAAAGTAAAGAAATTAATTAAAACCAACAAATCCAACTACTACCACAACATCCAAATCAAACATCAGAATAACACACAAAAATTCTGGGGAGCTGTAAACAACATATTACAACCAGGTAAAAATACCACACCCAAACCAAAAATGGCTTAGCAACTGTGAAAGCATGGCCACCCAATTCAACAACTACTTTACAGAATCCATTCAGTCCGTAGCAAACAATCTAAATAACACTTCACCTAACTCCCCAGAAAAAAAACTCCCAATACCCCCCCACAACATTGAAATAACCTCTTCAAAATAAAACCAGTCCTGACCCACTACATCAATTACTAAGAAAACTAAAACCAGCTACTTTAGCTGCTGATAACCTCCATGGGGATTATCTAAAACTAGCATCAGATGCCATCTCCTACCCAATAACCATATTTATAAATAGATCCATCACAGAGACATATGTTCTCACCATTTGGAAAATATCACACATCTCACCCCTGCACAAAGGCGGTAGCTTCTGTGAACTAACTAATTATCACCCCGTTGCCATCCTCTCTCCCCCGTCTAAAATCCTAGAAAGAGTCGTACACTCACAACTCATGGAATATCTATTATCACACAACCTCCTAACCCGCACTCAACATGGCTTTCACCCTGCCCATAGCACAACAGCCCTTCTATCCTTCACAAACACAATTAATCAGCTCAGAAACAACTCCTAGTTCATATCAGCTGTATTCCCGAACCTGCCAAAAGCATTTGACATAGTCAGTCATCCCAAACTCATAAACGTCCTCTCCTCCCACAACCTCAGCAACACAGCTATAGCATGGTTCCAAAGCTACTTAACAGCTCGTCATCAAACCATCCTTTGGCAAGGGTCCCTTTCACCCCCTCCTAGCAGTTACCTTAGGGGTACCCCAAGGCTGCATCCTTGGACCCCTACTTTTCCCGTTATTTACCAATCACCTCTACATTGCCACTCCCCAAGCTGAGATCATTCAATACTCTGACGACTGCACTCTGATCTGATCTGCTTCCTCCCTTGATGACCTGCAATTTATCACCCAAGACACCTTCCTATCTGTCGAAACATGGCTAACAAACTCCCAACTTATATTAAATTCCAATAAAACTAAAGTTATGCTTTAATACCCCACCAGAAATCCTTCTTCCACAGCCTTTCATATCTTCTCTAAGAACAAAACCACAATCGCTCCTACCCCCCATACCAAACATCTAGGTGTTATTATTGACAATAACCTGAAATCTGACCTCCACATAGACCAATCCATTAAAAAAGCTCACAAGAAACTTGGTCTCCTTTATAGGAATAAACAGTTTCTAACAATACAAAAATTACAATTGCTAGAACACACCTGCTATCAACACTCCTATATGCATCCCCTATCCTTACAAACCTCAGTAAAACTGGCCTCACCAAGCTTGAAACCTGCTATAACAAAATCTCCAAATTTGCCACTAATGCTTCCTATAAATCTCATTACTGTCAATCTCTCAAACAACTTAACTGGCTAGAATTCCCTCTTTTGCTTCAATTTAATCAACTAACCATAGCCCACAAAAATCCTCCACCATCCAGAAAAAAACCCAGTCCTTAAAGACATTATCCAACCATACTTTGCATCTAGATCCCTTCACTCAAACAAAAAACTACTCCTCCAAGTCTCCAAAGTAAAAAACTCAACAGGTGAATCCCTCTTCTCCAACTATATCTCCAAACTTTGGAACTCTCTGCCCAATCCACCTACGAACACTTCCTCATCTAAACAGTTTAAAGAACTCCTAAAAACCAACCTTATAAACTCCTGGCTCTGCTCCTGCCACAGCCCAGGTTAGATCTACTAAACTCCCTCCAAACCTCCAATACTACACCACCCCTCAAACATTGAACTCACTCAACAAACACCTTACTGATTCTTATATCACACTTATTCTCTGTCTACTACAAATGTTCAATTGCACTGACATATCTTTGTTTGAAAACCCTACATACTGAAATTAAGTACAACCCTTCAGAATGTAGTAAGTCTTATTGCTGTAATTCCTATTGTTTTTTCACTCCTATGAACCATTACTGTTGTAAATAGTCTTATTATAGTTAACTACTCTGTGTTAGAAAATGTATTGATTGTATTAGAAAATGTAGCAACTTAATGTTTTTAATATGTGTTAACTATACTCTGTACTAAATGCTTTGTACTATTTGATATTGGAGCTTTTCTCCCCGGGCCTCCACTGAAAAAGTACACATTTCCAGATGGACTTTCCCGGTTAACAAATGTAAAATAAAATAAAATAAATAAATAATAAATAAAATAACAATATCAGAAACTTCTCATATAAACACTTTTGTCTGAAAGGCAATACCTTGAGTCATGTTCCCATCTTCAAAACAGCACTGTCTTTATTTCATTGCTGTTTATGATTTGGACTGATCAAATTAGTCCCTGGCATTCAGAAACAGTAACTATGATAAATAGGTTAGGAAAATGGGTGACCTGTAGATCAGGCACCCTGATTGGTCAGAGTGTTAATCTACAGATAATACCCACTGAAAAATGAGGCTGCTGATTCACTGCCGTGGAGCCCAGACTGAAAATAACCTAATGACCACCATTATTTTATGCTCATCAAGCAGCACATTTGCTGTATAGTGACAGATTTAGCAAGTGTAAAGAAAAAAAAATGTCTGTGTGTTTATGTCTGTGTGTGAGAGTGTGTGTGTGTAGGAAGAGAAAGATTGATCAGGCTATTTTTGTACACTCGCTAACCATTGCTTTTGCTGTTTAGTGAGTGTAAAAAATAAGTGAAACAGAACAAAGTGTGTGTGTGTGTGTGTGTGTGTGTGTGTGTGTGTGTTTATGTCTGCATGCGTGAGTGAATGCATGCTTGCGTGCATGAAAGCAGAAGTGTGTATGTGTGTGAATGTGAAGAGTGAAAGAATCGAGCACTAGAAGCAGCAGCAGTTAAGAGATTTATGTACTTATATAACCAAACTGGAAGCAAAGCTCTCTTCACCCAAGACTGGACTAGACAGTCAAGAGGAGAAGGTAAACACGTGCACCACACCACACTCAGCACATAGTCCCTCAAAACCTACACCACCAAAACACACATAGAAACACAAAACACACACCTACATTCACGGAGGCTCTCAGTAAAAACCTGCCCAAGCAACAGAGACCCCCAAAGCAGAAACACAAGGAACCTCCACCCCCCAACACAACCCAAATGACACAGCCCACAAACTCAGTGTGCCACTCAACCACAGCCCATAAGGCATAATGTACCCAACACTCTAGTCATAGGTGACTCTATAGTCAGGCACACTGATGTTCCACGTACCAGGCTAAACAAGGAGAAAGTTACTGTCAGCTGCCTGTCAGGTGCCAGGATCCGCCACATAACGCATGCACTCAGGTCACTCCACAACAAGTACAAATATGACTCTGTCATTGTCCATGTTGGAGTGAATGACCTGAGACGTACCTCCTTGGACTACATGAAAAGGGACATGGAGGAGCTGTCTGATCTTGTAGTCCAGGCAGGTATGACCCTAGCCCTGAGTAGCATCCTGCCATCACCCAGAATGATGCCACAGTACAAGGACAAAATGATTGACTTCAACAATTGGCTAAGCTTCTGGTGTCATTCTAAGGGGATCCAGTATCTGTCTGCCTGGGATGACATGATCGACAAGCCACGATGCTTTGCCAGAGATGGCCTGCACCTGTCGCCCCTGGGATTCCGGATACTGGCTAAGGCTCTAGCCACCTCTATAGTGCCTTTTTTAGGCAAGGTTCAAATGACAAATTCACCACTTTAACAGGTACAGACAAGAAGAATCTGAGGGTATTGCTACTCAATGCTAGAAGTCTAAACCTCAAAATGCACTCTCTCGAGGCACTCCTTAAAATGGAGAACATCGACATCTGTGCAGTGACAGAGACCTGGTTCAAGGCTCCAGAGAGTACCCCTGCATTACCAGGCTATAATTCATACCACACCTTTCGGCCTCCTAACCTGGACTGAAACACTAAAGGCGGAGGTGTGTCCATATTCATTAAGGATATCTACACCTCCAGGCTAGTTGCTCAGCATAATGCATCCGAGATTATCCAAGTGCAACTAACTCTGGGCAAGACCGCAATTCAAATTGTAGCTTGCTACAGATCTCCCACCATGCCCCAGGATTCCCACTCCTCATTTCTTAATATACTGGAAAATATTAGGGTACAACCTAACACCCTAATAATGGGCGATTTCAACTACCCTACCATTAATTGGGAAAACTACTCATGTATCAACTCTTGTACTCAACGTTTTCTGGAATTCATAAATTCCAATGCCATGGATCAACTTATCCACACCCCCACCAGGGGCAGCAATATCCTAGACCTGGTTATTACCAACATGGGCAACCGGTGCTCCACACCAGAGGGCAGATCCTCGTTGGTCAGATCTGACCACAAGCTAATCACCCTAGACATCCACATCCCTCCCCCACCCCCATTAGGGAAACCACAGTAAAAAATTTCTCCAAAGCCAACTTCACGCTTCTTAAGACAGAAGTGGCAAACTTCACGACACCCATGCAGACGGACAACAGAGGTATGACTGCTGAATCCTACACAAATGCACTTTATAAGCACTTACACGAGTGCATGGATCATGCAATCCCTAACAGAACCAAGATGCTATCCTCCAAAAAAAAAGAAGCCAATCTGGTGGTCCCCTGCCATAAGCAAACTCTACAACAGAAGAAAGAAACTGTTGCAAAAAAGAGTAAAATCCCGATTGGAGAAACTCCCTGGTCAGCCTCAGTAAGAAGCTGAGATCCCTCATAAAATCCTCCAAAGCTAGTTATGAAAACAAAATCACCACTGACTCTAAAGACAACCACAAAGCATTCTATAGCTATGTCAAGAATCTCAATGGCAACACTCAGATCTGCTCTGAGTTACAGCACAATGGCACTAAATATACAGAACCAACTGATATTGCCAACATCCTGGCAGATAGGTTCAATGCTAACTTTACCCCCCTGTCATCCCCTAAAGGGCCCGTCTCTATACCAGAAGAATGCAAAGTTCCTGTAATCATGGCTGCACAGGTAAAAAACGCACTATCCAAAGCCAAGAACACAGCATCCATGGGACCTGACGACATCCCAGGCTGTGTTCTACATGAACTACAGAACGAACTGGCACCCCACCTAAGTACCATGTTCAATCATAGCCTCACCTCAGGCTATTTGCCCACTGAATGGTGCACAGTGACAGTTATCCCACTCCACAAAGGGGGAGCCACCACAGACCCCGGAAACTACCGCCCCATTAGCCTAACGAGCCTGGTCTGCAAGGCTATGGAGCGTATCATCATGGAACTTATAAACAATGACATTGGTAATTTCCAAACTCAGGACCCCACCCAGTTCGGGTTTGTAAAAGGCAGATCATGTCTCCTAAACCTGATAGACTTCTTTGAAGCAGTCACCAAAGCCGTAGATGAGGGTAAGGTAGTTCACACAGCCTATCTAGATCTCGCCAAGGCTTTCGACACCATCCCCCACTCTGGAATTATAGATAAACTCACTAAACTAGGTATAAATCCCTATGTCACAAGATGGGTTGCCAACTGGCTCACTGACAGAACCCACACTGTGAAAGTAGCAGACTCCAAATACATCTTCAGACCAGTGACAAGTGGAGTACCACAGGGTTCAGTCCTGGGTCCTCTCCTGTTTGGTATTTACTTCTCTGAAGTACAGGCCAACACAGAAGGTCTTTGGCTAATGAAGTTCGCAGATGACTGCAAACTAGGAGCCATAATCAAAACTCCAAAAGATGTGGACATCCTACAAAAGGGCCTCACTGAGACAGATGCCTGGTGTCAAAGCCATGGCCTCAAGCTCAATGCCAAAAAGTGCATTGTCATCCCTTTTGGTAAAAACTCAGTACCCATGAACTACCACATAGGTGGTAGTCTACTTAACACCGAAGGTGTGATAAGAGACCTTGGGACACAGGTGGACAGTAGTTTCCCCTTTGATAATCACATCGCCACAGTAGTCAGGAAATCCTTCTACGTGGCACACCTCATCACCAAAGGTTTCTCATCCAGGAAAAAAGAGGTCATTGTTCCCCTCTACTCGTCACTCATTAGACCCATTATAGAGTACAATGCCCCTTTTGGTATGTACCTCACAAGACATCTACAACAACTGGAAAGGCCACAGAAATTCTTCACAAAGAGGATTACCGGCCTCAAAGAGATGCCCTATGCAGACCGTCTCAAAAAACTGCAGCTTTACTCCGTTGCATATCGCCTACTCAGAGGCGATCTCTGCCTAACACACAAAGCTATGTCAAACCCAGAGCTTTTAGACATGCTCCACTTAAAGAAATCCCAATCCCTACGAGCTACATGCTCTAGGGACCTAAACCTCGTCACCACAATAAACAGAACATGCTGGAGGGATAGATTCCAGTCCCAGAGACTTTCCATACTCTGGAACAAACTACCTATCTATATCAAACAAAGCTCCTTATTAGCACTCTTCAAGAAAAATCTTGATGATTGGATGGGAGATAGGAAATTCACCCCGGGGATCACTTTTGTGGCTCTGCTCGACAGTGGCACAGGAAAATAATTTTCTTGGGTGGCGAAAGCCAGGGTACCTTTGGCTAGGCTTATACAGGCCCTAGGGCCAATAGCCTAGTACCTTCCTATGAACCTATGAACCTTTCAACCTCTTAGTTCAAGATATCTGGATAAAGCCTAAAATAAAGAGGGAATAAAGGCGCAAAACTGGAACACATTTCAAATATTACGGTAATAAAATCACAAAATTGCTAGAATAAAAGGATTTGTGTTAGTATGCATTTTCTGAATCGCAACTGTTTGCCATATAGAGATATTTATTTATTTTACTTATTTGACATTTGTTAACCGGGTTTGTCCATCTGGGCTAAATAAACATTTTCAGGGGAGACCCAAGGAGAAAAGCTCCAGTACAGACAATTTACAGAACAAATGATTACAGGCATATGTAGAGAAATTAAATTACATAAGTCCCTAATATACAGAAGAGGTAAAGTACTATAACATGGTAACATTTTTTTTTATATTGACAGAGTATTCATTTGGGTTTTCCAAAGATTACAGAGAGAAGAGAGAATTAAATAGAAGAGCCAGCAGTGTGTGCATGTATACATATGGAGGAGTAATAAACCATAGGGGTTTATTCTCAGAGTAGGAAAAAGGGTGAGGGGGAAAGGTTAGGAGGTTTTGCAGCTGAAGGTCAGTGTAGAAGGAGTGAAATAAGACATACAGCATAGTAGTGGATTAGGTAGGGGCTTGACAGAGACAACGTTTGGTGTTAAGACGGTGAAGGTTTGTTTTATTTTTGAAGTGTTTAGAATGGGGAATAGATCATATGTCAAAGGGGAGTTTGTTCCATGCTTGGGCTATGGTGGATTTCTAGAGTAATTTACCAACAGTTTTATTGGGTTGGGAGATATCCAGGAGTAGTTGGTTGGAGGTGTGGACAGTACTTGTATCAGTGTAGGAGGATACCAGGGAGGAGAGGGCTGGGCAGGCAGATGGCTTGTATACTGCAGAGTGAAAGATTTATAACTGTGATAGTAGGAGTTGTTGTGGGAGTTCAAGCCATTGTAGTGAGCTGAGTGTAAGACAGTGGTGAGAGTGGTGAGGGGAGTTTGTGGCAAATCTAGGTACCTTGTAATAGGTTTGTTGGAGTTTGGATATGGTTGTAGCCTGTATGTTAGTAAGGACTGGGTGGCATAGAGGAGGGAGGGGAGGAGGAGAGCCTGAGCCAGGGAGAGTCTAACATTGGGAGTTATAAATGTTCTATTACAGTATAGGAGACCTATTTTTTGGTGAGGCATTTGGAGATATCCAACTCCTATCAGACTGTATAAAAGTTCTGGAGAGGATGATTGATAAACAAACACACAGAGTAGCAGACAGTAAGATGGGAGATGAGCTGTTCAGATTCTTTTCAGGGTGCAGCACAGCTGACCCAATGTTTACAGTGAGACAGTTGAGAAGAAGCTATAGATGAGGAAAGAGTCCAACTAGGCATTTATAGACTTGAAGAAAGCATATGGGAAGGTCCCAAGAAAGCTGATTTGGGCAGTCCTGCAGTGGTTCAAAGTCTCAGAAATATTGATAGAGTTAGTGCAAGGGCCAAATGACAAAAGTACAAACAATGGTTGTTCTCACAGAGGAGTCCCCAGTATGAGTGGTTGTGCATGGTTCAGCTCCGAGTCCGCTGTTACTAGCAAACGTGTCAGAAGGAACAGATCAACAACGTTGCCATATGCAAACAATGTAGCATTACACGCAGATTCTGAGCAAGAATTTCAGCAAAGAATTGAGGAATGGAATGCAAAACTGAAGGCACATGGAATGAAACTGAGTAGAGATATGACAGCTATAATAGCAGTGAATGGGGGAAAAAGAGTATAGGGAAAATAGTGGAATAGGTTAATAACTTGAAGTATCTGGGAGGGGTGGTTGAGGGGAAGGAAAGTCTGAATGAGAAAGTGAAAGCTAGAATCAAAGGGGCTGCAGCCAATTGACACAGAGTGTCAGATGTAATATATGAAAGAAGAATAACAAAGATGTTGAAAAGCGAGGTCTACAAACCAGTGGTGTGCTGAGGTATGCTATAAAAACATGAACACTAAAGTCAGAGCAGTCGAGGAAGTTAGAGGTGATGAAGATGGACTGTCTGAGACCAGAGCCAGATCCAGCACTAGCCAACTTAAGCAGTTGCCTAAGGACCATTTGCTATGGGGCCCAGCTGGCCAGGCGGCTGCCACAACATTTAATTTTTAATTTAAAAAATGCATATCAGTTTTTTGGCAGTGTTCTTTTTTATGAACCTACTCTGCATCTGTGTTGACACACCTCTAAATTCAACCAGTAAATCCAAATGCAGTGAACTCAAAATAACCAAAACACAAGATAATAAAGCTGCTGGCCAAGAATACAGAATTTAACACTTCATATCCTTTACACACAAATTTATTCACCACCAAGTGCAAAATAATAAAGGTCAACATATAAAAACAAGAAAATTACATAAATATAGAGCACTTTCATCCTAATAACCAGGACTTCATCAAAATAACACATATACTTATCCGTTCAGTTTAAATAAGCTAAAGTTATTCCAAAAGTTCATTAGAGTCACTTCACTGAGCAGTGGTATAAGTTTAAAGATACAGTGTCCATTTTCATTCACCATTACTGTCTTAAAATTAAATACATGTTTAAAAACCTTTGAAATACCTAAAAATATTTTTGTTAAGTGTTGAATTCCCTAAAAAATGTTTTACTATAAGATAATGTAATAAGTACCTTAAAATGTATTCATTAAATATGTACCTTAAAATGTACTCATAAAATATGTTCTCAAAAGGTAGTGAAGCAACATGTAGTCAATGCATGCATATTTTTGTTGCTGCTGTTTCTTCTTTTCCACATGAATGGAATTTAAAGTTGTTTGGGTTCTTAGTGTGTGTAATACCTTAGGTAGGGATGGCACATTAAGTATCTTCCTTAGACTCAAACCCTGTACCTTGGTTATAGAAAACAAGAGCCTGAATCCACTACACCAAATACCAGACTTGCTCAAAGTCATACTTCTCAAATGTTCAGATTTTTGCCTCATATTTTTGGTCTGTTCCATGTAAAACTTGTTGTTTTCTGGCAAATCATTAAGGGCTGAAGTCACTAAATTATGACAAGACATTTGGATTTCAGACTTATCCATCATAAAATGTATGCTGATGCAAAACATGTTATTCTAGCAGCTTTCTAAGTTTAAAAGGTGTCTCTGATGTTGGCCCTTTGCCCACCCAATATTTTCGGTTTTGTCCAGATTTATTATGCTAAAAGAATGAGAGGTATTTTTCAAGGAATTAAGTTTCAGTGCATTTTTTAAGGAATTGTGAGTTTTAGTGCATTGTCTAGGAATTGTGAATTTCAAGGGAAGAGAAATGTACTGTTGCTCACTCAAGTCTGATTTCAATGTGCAATTGTTTTCCTTTAGCAAATGGTTACTAGTGTTCATGCTAAAAAAATTGAAAGCAGTGTTAGTAGCACAGCAGGTCATATGCTTGCCTTTGCCTATAGAAGGCTATGGGTTCTACTCCCCCACAGAACCACACCATGCTCAAATGGAGCCCTAGGTATGATAATTCATCAGGGCTACACCTGCTGCAATTCTAGTGTCCTGTTATTTTTCCCCTGTTAACATAATTACTGTTCAAACCTGTCAGTGTGCATACTATTTGCTTGTACAATAATTACAAATATTTTAATTTAATTTAAAACTTTTATTTCATAATTTATAGCACAAACACTGATGCCCATTTGCTAAACCAAACAATACAGTCTCACAATGGAAACAGACTTAGCATGAACAATAAACTTCTCTGCCCTTGACTCTCACATTCATTGAAAAGGCATTGAAAACCACATTCAAAGAACATGTTTCTGGTCAGTGACGGATAAAATTTACCTTTGGGCTATTTTTAAATCATAGTTCCCTTGCACACATTTTAGGGCCATGCATGCATACATACATACATACATACATATGTTCTTTGATTCACCTCCTGATTGTATTAAATTATATTGTATAAATTATATTCTTTGTATAATACAGCTCTACTTTAAGAAAAAAAAATGGTAAGCTGCTAATATTGCAATAGGGAATGGCTGGCATACTGACAACAGTTCATAGTTACTAGGCATCTCATCCAGTTTTTCTTTTTTTTTATGTAACATGGGCAATTTATTCTTCAAGGCCAGCAGACACTAACTTTGTAGATGAAACACTGAAATGTAAAGTTGTTAGTAACAGATGTCTATAATGAGGAATTATACAGATGCTTTCACTTCTGCAGAGATTGTCCATATTGATTAATATGCTGGTGGATAGTATTGAAGTTTGAGTGGCCTTTTACAGTTGCAATGTTCTGAAACGGGTAGTTCCATCATTTTGGGTTCATACGTTCTATTTCATTGCTTACTGGGAAAATGTTCAAAGCTGCAAATTGAAAACACACTCTAACAAGTGATGCTGTATTATACACAGAATATAATTTAATATAATTAGGAAGGTGAGTCAAAGAACATATTCATGTTTGCATGGCCTAAAGAAAATGTGTGCAACGAGTCTATAATTTGAAAACAGCCCAAAGGTAAACTTAATCCATCACTGGCCAGATGCATTTTCTTTGAATAAGGGTTTCAATGCTGTTTCAATGGCAGATAAGTTTACTGTTCATGCTAAATTTGTTTTCATTTTGATACTGTACTGTTTTGTTTAGCAAATGGTTGCCTGTGTATGCATACTGACAGGTTTGAACAGTGTTTATGATAACTGAGTAGAAATGGGCAGAAATAGCCAAGTAATGGGACACTGCAATGGCTGGTGGTGGTGGTGGTGGGGGGGGGGGGGCAATCCATAACCCTGCCTAGGGCCCTATTTGACCATGATCTGGATCTGCCTGAGTTGGATAGCAGGATGCAGACTGTGGCACAGAGTAAGAAATGAGGTCATAGAAGCCAAAGTAGCTCCAATTGCAGAAAAGATCAAAAGGAACAAATTACGGTGGATCAGGCAAATGTACAGGAAAGCAGAAGACAGTCTGATGAAGAAAATTTGGAACAGACAGGAATAAGCCGAGAGGAAATGAAGATGTCCAGCAAAGTGGTGAATGGACTGTGTGAGAGAAGACCTGCAACAGTCAGGTATGAGTGTCAAGGAAGGTAGGTGAGTGGCATTGAACAGAGAGGGATGGTGACAGTTGACATGACAGCCTGACCCCATGTAGAAAACCGGAAAAAGGGTGTTGATGATGATAATGATGAAGGCAAGAAAGTGAAGGGTATAAAGGGCCAGTTTAAACAAATGTAGCAGGGACAGAATAAAGGAAAGCCTCAGAACCCCATCAAGCTTCAGACTCGAGGGAGCAACCATGTTTATCTGTAACTTTTCCCTCAATCTACATCTTATCCTAAACACCACCCCCCCTACCTCCCCATCAACCAGCCAAACCAACATTGCAGGAAGACTGTCACAGTACCTCAAAGACAAGCTTACAATAAAAATGGGTCCTGCAGACCTTTTCTTAGGATTACAAATTACAATTTGCAAAAAGACTAAAATGGCAAGGATTCCTGATATGACAAAAGATCAAAGTCACCTAATTCCCCTCTTTCTGAAGGAGGTCCTGGCATTACAGGTGATAGAGATGTTACCTGTATGAGACCAGCATAAAGAGTTCAGGATTTTTTCTAGTCCTCAGGAAAGAAGGGTATTCAAGACCCATTTTGGATCATTTTAAACTCATTTCTTTCCTCAAGGTCACAAAAATTCAAAATGTTAACCCTTCAGGTCTTGTCACCATTCGTGCTCATTCAGGTCCTGATGGCTACCTTATGTACCAAGGATGTCTGCCTTCACATACCTATTCACAAGTACCAAAGATGCTCTCTTAGATTTGGGGTAAGCCTGAGAAAAAAAATCCCTCCTTTAAATCAAACTCAACCAAGCTATTCCACTATCTGTCTTTTTCCCAAATCCACAAAACAAGAGCAAAAGAAACCTAAGATATTACCTGCCTGAATAAGAGATATGAGAAGGGCCATTTTATTTATTTGTTGACTGGGATAGTCTGACTGGATATTTGTCCTTTTTCAGTGGAGCCCCGGGGAGAAAAGCTCCATATATACATACATACATACAGAAAAACTGTCACATTAAACAGGTCACAGCACTGATAGAGATACAATACATAGGATAAAAGTAATTCCTTCTGTCATATATAAATCTGATCTGTTATAGAGTAACAATTAGGAAGCAATGTAGGGGTGTCCAAAAGACCTCTTTAGCACATGTTTATATTACCAGAGTTAGTCAGGATTAGTGCAAGGACATAGCCATTGCCTTTTAAAGTACTGTTTTAGATTTTTTTTAATTGGTTGTTTTGTTCCTTTTGCAACATTAGAGGAGAGACATGCAGTGCCAAAACACTATTTCTAAGTATATGGCTAGGACACTGCATCATGCTCCCCTATTCATCCGAGAGTAACAAGCTGGCAAGCCCTGTTAAAGCTGACAATACTAAAGATACAGTAACAACTGGTGTTTACCTTAAGGACACAAGCAGGCAAGCTATTTGGGGGGAACCTTCTTGAGCATTCATTCACACCTTTTCAGAGCAATCACTTGACAGAATTTCTTTCAGGGCTAGAACTAACTATACCGATATCACAGCATATGCTACAACCCAGACAGTCCATTATAGCAACCTCTCCTTCAAGCTAGAGACCTGGGAATTGTCCAAGCAGTCAGGAGCACTGCCACAGGGATCCAAGTGAAGCACTTGCACAATTGTGTAAGAGCTTACTATAATAGAAGATGCTCAAGTACATCATTTTTGCAGTATAATCTCCCTCCCAGCATCCTTTATCTCTTCCTTTCTTTCAATATTGGACATCCTGGGCTGGGGTAGGGTACTTTGTCCTTAGCCTTCCCATCCTCCCCTCCCCTTTCAGGATCTTGGGACTGTTCAGGCCTGAGTAGGAGATGAGGAACCCTATTTCTATCTTTCTTTTACTTTAATGCATGAGAATATCCTTTTGTAAAAGGGTTGGGGGTTGGCATAATAATTATGGTGTTTACCTCATAGACACAAGGTACAGCTTTTTGGGTCACACCTTTGAAAGGAAAATTGGTTAAACTTAAAATAGCCATCAAGAACAACTAGCCTAGTACTTAATGTATGACCCTATTATTTCCCGGAGCCTTTATGTTTAGCTATATTTTCATTTTATTTTGTTTTATTTACATTTTGATTATTGAGGCAGAGCATCTGATCACATCACAAACTGGTTTACAATGAAAAAATTAACAATTTCAACCAACAGTGGGACACAAAAGTAATACAAACTAGTCACAAAAAAGAGAGAGAGAGATAATGTACAAGCATATACTTTGAAGGCAGAAATGTGGAATCAGAATAGCAAGAAAATAGTATGAAGGTTTTGCACAGTGTGGAAACATCAACTGCAGTATTTCAAAACTCTGTTGATCCTGCTCCTTTGAAAATGATACAATTAATGTCATCTATCAAACAGTTACAAGAATTGATGAACACGTTCCAGTAATGGGTGCAGGAGATTTAAGCTATGGTATTGCGGATTTCTGACAGCAAAGGTAAGCCCAAGCAGTCAACACAGCATCTAAAGGCTCATATGAATGAATTGGAGCACCAAATAACATTTATTCTGGAATGTATCCAATCTATTCATGAAAAAATTGATAATCAGGAGAGCAGGGTTTGGCTGTAGAACTTCAGGATCTTTAATTTACAGGAAGAGGCAGAGTGAAAAGCTATGCTTGGCATCTTACTATCATAGATTCCTACTGAGTTAGGGCTTGATTCTAACCCAAAGTCGATGTTAGAGAGAGCCCTTAGAACACCACCAGGATCTCCAATGAGACAAGTTATTGTTAGTTTTCTCTCTTTCAAGCAGATGGGAAAAGATCTTCACATAGCATGGGCAAATAAGATGTCTAACACCTGGGATAGAAAATCTGATTTGATGGTGAATGCTCTATGCTGGTGTTGGAGAAAAGGATAGCCTGGTTTTCCCTTATTTGTTTTCCTCTGAGGAATGTTTTAAAAATCATTATTTTATATCCTGACCATGTTTTAATTTAGACTGATGGAGTATGTTTTTAACATACAAAATATGCCATTACTTTCTTAAAGGATAAAACAGTTGTGGGTATGAAATATTCTATAGATTGGATTGTTGATACTGCAAAGCGAGGGGGAGCAATTACTGACCATCCTGTCAATGTTCCCTGGTCTGGAGAGGTCAAAACAACATATACCAGATGCTTATCTAGGGTTTGAACTAATTCCATCTTAATGTCTCTTGGTATGCCAATTGCATAACTTGTATTTCATCCTCTTCTAGCAGCAGACTAGTTGGCCATTTGTTTCCATATGGACTTAAAGCTTGTATTGATCAACAATATTCTTTTGTCTAGTTGCATTACCCAAGTATCTATAAGCCAATATGGTTTTCCTTGCAACTCATTAATATACTAATGGTGGGAACATCAAGGTTAGCATGCGCTTGGAGTGGTCATAGCTTTGGCCCCTCAGAGTTCATTGGAAGAGTGTTAAGTCTCCAGAATGAAACAATAAAATAGTTCCTTTCCTGTTACACTGTAGTGCAGAGGGATCATAAGATCTATTGCCATCCCACATCCATGGGACTTCCGAGCATATTGTGTTTAAAGTTTCTCTTGCACTTTTATGTTCAAGCTATAGTTTCTGTTTGCTTGCTCTCTGCTATATTTATTATATTTTAGTTTTTGTGTTTTTGTACATATGCAGTACATTGCTTAGCTCCCTTAGGGTTTACCCTGTGTCCAATGTTTGCTCGAAGGAAACTCATTTGGTTATTGATCTTTGTGGCCATAGTATTGGCAGGATGAAAGACAGTTTACTCATTATATTTGGACATATATCCTGAGGAATTTAGCATAAATGTAAATGTTATTAATTTCCCTAATAATTAATTCTACCTGCATTTATGTATTAGGGTGATCAACCCTAACATTATAGCATTACAAGAAATACATCTGCCAGATGCTGGGTATGTTAAACTAGCATCTTAGCTAAGTGGAGTAGGGGGTGGTCCTGTTTTGCAAGAACAATTTGTCTACAGAACAGATTTTGCATAGTTATAGTATAACTGAAGAAGACTTAGCTGGATGTATAATCCTTGCTGGCAGGAGTACCATGACTCCTGTTTTATTATATCTCCAATTGACCTTGTGTTTTAAGGAAGTAAGGCAATTATTTCAACATATCTGGGGCATGTGTAGAAGCTTCTTTATTTTAATGGGAGATTTTAGCTGTGTCTTAAACCCGCAAAGGTACAGCTGCTGTAAGTCTGACATGAATCTCTGCTCAAGCCAAGTACCTAAAGACATGGGCAGTGGAGATATCATTAATAGATATGAGAATTTAATCTGGCTAAATCTCCCTGCAGTTTACACATCATTCATTGCAGTTTGGTATCTCTAGGTATACTGATAGGTTAAATCTGAAGAACCTTCTGTTAGATCTTCTTCCCAGCCTTGCAGGTCTTCCCTGCCCTTATTCTGACCATGATAACTTTGTTTGTACATTACAGGATTCTTTACCCCTAATTCCTAAATGCTGGAGGCTCCCACCAATCTCTACTAGAAGGCCAGAATTACCAAAATATTTGGCTGAGATTACACAAGTTCATCTCCATACATGAGAAAAGTTTGTATCCTACTTCATATTTTATGGGATGCTTTTAAAGGCTTTTTGCATGGAAAATTGAGAGTTTGGGACATTGGTTTATGGAATTTTTTTAACGCTGAGTTAATTGCTTTGCAGGAGTATAGGGGCATTGCAGTTCAATGATCTCATAAGCCATCCCACTCCGTGTCCAACAATTTAAGAGCTATTAAATCCAGAATGCAGGATATCCAAAACAGGAAAACAGAGATTACCATGGGTAGACTACACTTTCAATACTATGAAGTTTTCCTTCAAATTGCTTCCGGGATAGTTTGAAAAGACAGGGTAAAAGCTAAGCTTGTTATCCCTTTGTCTTTTGGCAGTAGGAATGGCCGGGTACTCAGTTCTTCTGAGGATGAGCCAGCAGTGCAATTTAGACAATATAACCAAGATATGTATGCAGACCCCATCAATGCACTCCAGCCAGCATTCTTTTACTGAATCACCACCATCAGCTACTTGTCAGCTGATACTCACATTGGCAGAATACCAGCTACAGTCGGCTTACTATCAGAACTGTATACATTTAATCCTCCACATGCTTTAGGTCTTTCCTGAAAGAAATGCCTTTCAGCATCTGAAGATGAAAACATCTCACCTTCCTGGACACAGTCTTTTCTCTATCCCCTATTAAAACATGGGAAAGCTTCATCACAAGTTAGTACTACAGGCCTAGATCTCTCTTAAATGTTGCCTGCTAAATCTTTATGGGGATTTGGACTAAGAGACTAACACCTTCTTTGACATCTTTAAACCACCCTGACCAAGTGGGATTTGTTAAAGGGAGTGCTTCCTGTTTTAACATATTAAGAGTGACTCAGTGGCTGGAATGTGGTCACATGCATATTCTCCCTGTAGTATTTATCTCAATTAATGCAGACAAGTTTTTCACAAATATCAGATGGTACTATCTGTTCCAGGCAGTGCAGTCCTATATGTTTCCCCCTTCCTTCATGACAGTGTTGCAAACCTTATGTTAAGGTTTGAAGGATGTAGTTAAGATGGACCCTTTTTTGTTGTGTTCTTTTAATATTTCCAAAAGGGTGAGGAAGGAATGCCCCCTTGCATCCATCTTATTCATATTGGCAATGGAACCGTTGGGAAAATTTCTTAAGGAAGATGCTGTTTACCTTGCATTATCAACAAGGGAAGACCCTAGGACTGAAGGGCAGTGTTTATAGATGACTTCTTACTTTTGTTAAATGATCTGAAACATACTTTGGCAAATAGTATGGAATGTTGCACAGCATACAAAGTGAACCTTGCAAATTTCATCTTTATGTCCTGTAACTTTACTATGCCTCTTGCAGACTGCACTGGGTATAGTTTTACTTATAAATGTCACCATTTTAAATATCTAGACCTTCTCATTGCATTCACTATCTCTGGGATGAGTGATTTAAATATTTAGGCTTCCCATACAATACTAGATGAATGTTTATGGGAGTGGGAACAAATTAGTCCCATATTTGAGTTAAACCATTTGTTATTGGTAATTATCCTGTATCTCAAAGTGCTTTATCAGCTATAAAACCTCCTTATGTAGCTTCCTTTCACTCTCTTCCAGAAATAGGACAGGAGAATATTAACATTTTTATGGTCACCTACCCCCCCTAAAGGCTTAGCAGATGCGCATTATGGGTATTCCCTTCCAGAAGGCATTTACCTCCTTAGCTTCTCTTTGGTGTATCAGTCCATAATTCTTAGGACTTTCACTGATCTTTACTCCTTAGAAGCACCACATCACCATCACCGCTACCTCCTTGGGTAAGCACGATGCTCCATAATGTGCCTTCAAGCCTCGAACCCATTAACTCATTGCCTCCAATGGAGCTCTTTTTAGTTTTTATTGTAACTTCCATTAAGTGTGGCCTGAGACTTTTAAAAAATTGCAGTTATCACCTCACAGTTCAAACAAATGTTCATTTTTTTTATGTTTGACCAGAGTCCATGGAAAGTCACATAGCCAGCTAGTATTTGTTGTTCTCCCTAGATTACTTCTGACAATCTGCATTTTTTCAAACTGCGACAATGCAGACATGCTGGTATATTTGTCAAGAGAGCAAATTTAGTATGTAATATCTATCAAAAGCAATTACTTTACCCCCAAAATAGTGGATGTTTGCATGTAAATGCCTCCATCAGCACTCACTTACCCTATAATTTTATTCTCCCGTGTTCCTGTCCTAATAATCCCATTTGCTGGCATTGCCATTCTAGTGAGCACTTAGCCACATGGAGGTATGTAATATGGGATTGCACTTAATTGCCAGCTTTTGGAAAAAGATTTTGGCGACAAGTGGGCGACATTTGCTCATTACCAGTAGCAGAGGAAGGTGATTTAGTAATTTAAAGTTTTGTTGCCTGTTGGTCAAAGTTCATTGTCATTCATACACACTGGAAGAGATTTACCAAATCTAAAATATGAGCATACGTATAGCATAACCCTTTCATGCTTAAATACATAGTGTTCAAACTGATTGCATAAATGTTTGTATAAGGTGTCACCATAGTGACATCAGTTAACTGTAAGTATTAATCACTTTTAAACAAAAAATATTATTTTCTAAGATCAATTCAAGATAAAAACAAAGCCAAAAAGAGAAGCTCCCTGGCAATTAACTGCTTGGGAATAACAAAGGAAATATTCAACAGTCACCAAAAATCCCAGCAGAAACACAGACACAGCAGGTGGTAGAAGCAATATAAATACTTTCCTTTCAGTATATCATAAAATGCCAATAGCAAATAATACCTGAGGAGGAACAATATTAGCAGCAGTCCAATTGTAAATATCACAGACCAGTAATCAAAGAATAAAAGTGTAGTTTATTATAAAACAGGGTAAGTGGTTTCGCTGTAAAGCTTCATCAGACCACAATTGCAAATAGTGAACTAACATTTAAATACTAACTACACAAGAACACAGTTTACATCTCATTAGTCAGTGACAACAAGAACTGTAGCAGAACATGATAAAGTGGACATTAGTATTTGTGAACTTATTGGTCAAGTAGGTATTTATGAGAGAACTCGTACAACAAAAGAAAAAGAAGGCTCAAACAGACATGAGGGATTTTCAGTATAAAAACAAAAAATGGCAAAGTTACATCCAAAAATTTTTTTGCAAAACACAATTAAAAAGCACAGTTCAAAAACACAAAACTTTCAGATTACTCCTTCGTCGGTGTGATGAAAATGCATTCAAACATATTACTATTTAATTAAAAGTTATAAACACATAATAACAGAACAGCCAACCGAATAACAGAGCAGTCATTGATTAGAGCAATCACCTTAATTTAAAAATCTTTCTTAAAGGGATAAAATGCTCTATAAAAGGACAATGGTACCAACACATAATAAAAATAATTTTCTAAGGTATAACTGTTTGTGCTTTAAAATAAGTTTGATTGATACCATAGAGTTGATAATTGAGAATTGATTAAATTGTAATATGTTTGAGTGCATTTTCATCACACTGAGGAAGGAGTAATCCAAAAGCTTTGTGTTTTTGAACTGTGATTTTTAATTGTGTTTTGTAATAATTTTTTTGGACATAACTTTGCCATTTTTCATTTGTTTGCTTTGGATTTTAGTGTGAATGGCAAGTGTATTACAGACTTTTGTTTTTCTTGACTTGGATTTTCAGTATAATTATGTTTTTACTTGGCCCAAGAAGAGTTCACCAGAAAATAATACTAAACAACTAAGTGAAGCAGTCTAAGATGATGGCGAGGGAGCCAATACTACATCTGCTATGATGGCTTCCAACCATTATGAGAATATTTCCACTCTTATGATCAATGTATTTATGGTACACCACAGTGGGCAGGCTGTCAAAAAATGAGATGGTACAGCAAGCTGATAACCTTGACATAGTACCTGTTGTTCACCCTAAAACAACTGCCTCTAATGGTGGCCAGGTTTTTCCCTATGCTACCCCTTCCCTTTCGAGGAGACAGGAAGGATGTCAATACCAGATCTCATAGCAAGAACTAAAGAAAGCAGTCATTTGAAGAAACCAATTTTCCAACCATAAAAAATATGTGGCAAAAACAGACAACAATTAGTTTGAAATATAATGAATAGAAGTTTATCAACAGCTGAATATCAGGTCCTTAATAAGGGCCTATCTTTTATGCCTGATCAGCAAGTGGACTTGGATGACGCTATTGTTGCTTTAAAGCTTTTTATTAGAAATTTGATGTTTAGGTTAATGTTTGATAAGTAGACTGATGTTACCGTAGACGCACATTTATTTAGAAAGGCCGGTGCATGCACACCACAGAACCACCCTGTATTAGAAGTGTTTAGTCTGGTCTGTGAAGGGGAAATATATAATTTGCTAGGCAGTAATAGGAGACATGGATTTGTTAATTTGACCAAGGATGAAGAAGGAAACCTTAAAGACACTGCAGATGGATAAATCAATAGTCAACAGACCTGCTAAGGGTATTTCTGTGGTTGTGATGGATAGGGTCTTCTATTTTATGAAGATGAATAAAATGTTACAAGATAATAGTACATACAAAGTCATTGAAAATAGTACAATAACCTTGATGTCCCAAGAAATTATAGCTTAATTAAGTGACTGTGTGAGTGCTGGCATAATCACTAAAGAATTGTTCCAATATTTTATTGGTTAAGAATCCATTAATTCCCATGTTGCAGGGAATGCTAAAGGACCCACCGGCACCCCTATTTAGACCTACAGTATCAGGGGGAGGGTGGTTCACCTAGCCGCTATCAATATATATTGAGAAACAGTTAACACGTGTTTTAGATCAGTATGGGCTAGTAATATGGGACAGTAAACATTTTTTGCAAGATTTATATAATAATCATAAAGAAAGTGACAATAGCATATCCACATACATGGTGACATTAGACGTTCAGTCTTTGTTCACTGTGATTCCAAATTTAGAGGGTATACAGATGGTGAAGGAGTTTCCACAAGTGAACAGGACTAATTCTATTGATAAGATAGAACTTACTGCTTTTTGCTTGAGTTGGTAGTTGAACATGTTTTTGTTTTTGATGCAGTATACTGCCTACAAACCACTGAGGTAGATTTGGGCACTTCCTGTACCAATAGCTATGCCAACATAGTAATGGGCCAATGGGAAAGCATTTATGTCACGAGTGATGGACAGTGCAAACAATATATAAGATTGTTTTGTCGTTTTTTGGATGATATCTTTATTCTTTGGATAGGAGATTAGGAACAATTACAAACCTTTTTTGATTATTTACAAAATAGTAGTACATTTCTTAAGTTTAGTTTAAACTTCTCTAGAGAGAAAATTGAATTTTTGGATATCGAAATAGTTTGTAATTCAGATGAGCAGTTTAATATTAAACTACATGGAAAGGGATGTTATAGAGTCTCATATTTACATCGGACAAATATGCACCCTCCCCATGTTTGTAGAAATGTAGTTGCAGTGCAGGCTATGAGGACATCTAGACTTTATACCAGGGACCGAGAATTTGATGCTGAGATACATGAAATTAAAGTTGATTTACAAAAAGCAAGATGTTAATGAGGCAATAACATTAGCCAAAAGTAAAAGAACTACAAGTGATAAGCCTTATTTTTTATCTCCCCATAGAGAAATCTCATAGCTGTGGTTCCTGTCATTTATGGATTACTTAAATTGCACTAGGACAGGATAGCCCACCTATGTGTCTGATTGTATCTGGGTGCCAGTGGTTAACTGAACCCTTATTTGTTTATGTGGAACTGGTGCCGAGACCTTTGTTAAACACTGAAGAACACATTTTGAGTGCTACAGAACAATTAGAGGCTTTTATGATTGCTACAACACCTTTGCCTCTATTGATTTTTTGTTTGTCACTTTGGATGTTAATTCTCTCTCTTTACTGTTATTCCCAACACTATAAGTACTGAGAATGTGTGTATCTTTCTTTCCATTAGAACTGATGTTTCTACATCACACTTTAATGTAATATGCTTATGTCTTGAACTGATCTTAGAAAATAACATTTTTGTTGTTGTTTAACAGTGATTATTACTAATAACTAACTGGTGTCACTATGTGGACACAATGAGTAAACAGTTATGCAAATATGGTGTTAGTTTGGGAAGAACACTGTGTTTTTGAGCATGAAAAGTTTATGCTATATGTATGCTCATATTTTAGATTTATGGATGACATATTCGTTGTATGGATTGTAATGGAACTGATTTGAATTTATTTACTGAATATTTACATTTGACAATTGATTTTCTTAGATTTACTGTGCAGTATTCAACAACATTTATAGATTTTTAAGATGTTAATTTATATAAGTATTATGTTGATGCTGCAAATATCCACATTAAATTATATCAGAAAATGTATGAAAAATACATATTTGAGTAGAGATGGTATTTAAAAGCATGCTTAAAATTCAATTTATGCAAGTTAGTAAACTGAATAGTAATGATGTACAACTCGACAAAGCATTGTATAAATTAACTTATGATTTTATGCACAGGGGTTATAATATAGTTAAAACTGCTAATGTAAAAAAAATAACTCTTGGCTTGAAGGGCCACAAGTGCGCAACCTTTTTCCAAGCATCGGGTATACTGAAAAACACAATCAGCAACAATTAAGTTTACCTATATGTTATTCTTGTAATGTTAATGACGTATGTAAAGTTATAAAGAAGAATTGGCATATTTTAACAATTAATAATAAAATTAAAGAAATAGTCAGTGGTACCCCTCAGTATGCTTTCAAAATAATAGGAATTTAAACATACAGCTTTGTTATGAAGGCATAAAGCAAACCAATAAGATTATGGGCCAGATTCAGTAAAGCCTACATTAAGTGTACAAGGTATGTATTCAAGAACATCCCTACCACATTTTTTTGTGTTTTCTAGTCACTCAGAAAGATTGCAGTAAGTGTGCATGTAGTCTACACTTTGTGGTAACCTTTATGAAAGGTTTATATTTAAAGCTGCAAGAACATCAGTAGGAAAACTAATATTTAAAGCTGCAAGAACATCAGTAGGAAAACTAAAATTAGGAGGAAGAAGGTGTGAGTTATGCCTGCGTTGTCTGTTCACTCAGGACAGTGTACACTTGGTGTGCACTTAGTGTAGGTGTTATTGAATTGCGGGGTATGTTTAATAAGATGGGTACTTTTCCAAGTTGTGATTGTAATCGATTTAAATGGGTTGCCAGAACTGATGCATCAGTACATCCTTATACCAAGAGTATTTATAAATTATATGTTAGATCAGATTGTAAAACTAAGAACATTGTTTACATTGCTTGCTGTGTAACTTGTGCGGCCTTCTATGTTGCTAAAAGTAACAGGAACTTTATACAGTGAGTTAATGAACATATTTATGATATTAGTAAAAGAGATTATAAGAATGCTCTTGTTAGACGCATTAGTGAAACTAGTGATCAGCACACTTTTACATTTTTAGTGATACAAGTAATTTTAGAGAGTAATACGCTCTGAGACATTTTAGCTCGCACGGAGAGAGCAGAGTATAATGTTTGAATGAAGCATATAGCCTTAATCTTTTATTGAAAGATAATAGATAATTATCTTTAGATGTTTTATGTGGTTAAGAGTATTTAATAAACAGGCTGTGATTATGTATTCACTTACACTAGACAAAAAAGCAGAAGGAAGAACCTAAGTGGGTTGTCCTTCTCAAATCTTCTCTCTGTATTAAGTGAAACCACTTTTGTTGTTTTATTATTTTAATAAAGTACCCATCTTCCTGGCATTTGGTGGTATTTTTTCTTTGTCATATTTTGAGTTTATATAACTCCACTGTTTTTGCACTAGTACCTTTCTTACTGTTATTGTGACTTTTAGTGTTTGGTGCTGGTGACATGGATGCAGTATTGTATTTTAGTCTTCTGTAAAGTACAAACTTGCAGTTTTAAAAGTACTGTATTTCATTTTTTTTCTGTTACCTAATTGTTTTCACTGAATAGTGTGCTCTGTGTCTCTCAGCTGTATGAGGGGGTGGTGGGCTTCTCACTTCTTTATATGATATTTAACTGTTAGCCTAGAGGGCTTCCTCTGTACTTTAAGTGCTAGCCACAAAGTTTTAGAATTCATTTTATGCTCAACTTCTGAGATACTTGGTTGGCTACAATCACCTGCATTAGAAGCTGAAGATTAGTGCAAACTTGCAGTATTGTATTTTAGTCTTCTGTTAAGTACAAACTTGCAGTTTTAAAATTACTGTATTTCATTTTTTCTGTTACCTAATTGTTTTCACTGAATAGTGTGCTATGTGATCCCCACCCGCCCTCCCTGTTCTTGTTTTGGTGTTAGTGTTGGTGGCTCTGGAATTGCCTGCCCCTCCTGTAAGTCTGTATTTGAACACTCCTCCTGGGTCCATCTCATTTGCTCACTTAAACGAGTACAGTGAGATCATATCCTGAGTCTAGTGTTCACTCTACTTAATACAGAGAGAAGATTTGAGAAGGACAACCCACTTAGGTTCTTCCTTCTGCTCTCCTTGCACTTTACTAACAAAAAAAATTGCACTTTATTCATCTGCTTTTACTGTATTTCTGTTTCCTCCTACTTTATTTTGCTTTTGCCTCTTCTTAAAAGTACTCAATTTTATTTATTATGCTGCATTTATTACTGCTTGGTAGTAGCCTGAATAAATTGTAACGGTTATTCTAAGTTTTCTGGTTTAAGTACTTGGGCTTCATACCGGTTGTTTTACATTAAGAAGGTTTATGTTCTTCACTGTTGTGGCAGGACAGGTCATCCTACTAAGCTGGGAATTGCTGATTGAATGCTCAGTGTCTGCTATTCTAAAAGTGCATTAGTTCTGGTTTAAGCACTTGGGCTTCAGGCCAGTTATTCTACATTAAGAAGGTTTGTGGTCTGCACTCTTTTGTGAGGAGAGGCTGGATTCTGCCCTTATGAGCTGGGAATTTCTGGTCACAGGCTTATTGTGCCTGCTTATTTGAACTGTTTCTTTCTGAAATTGGTGTGCCTTGTTGCTGTAGCATAGACCTGATTCAGGCCTGCTGAATCTAGCTTTGTTTGTATAACTTGAGGACTGATCCACCCCATCTTTTTTTGGAGAAGGTTTCCCTGCACCCTAGTGGCAGGACTGTGCAGATATAACTTGTCTGATTGAAGACTGCTGGAACAGGGCTCAGTTATGAGCTTTTTTCTGATTAATTGGGTAACTTGTTTAAATCAGTTTGTTCATTTTCTATTGTTTTATATATACAAAAAATTGCACTTTATTCATCAGCTTTTACTGTATTTGTTTTTCTTCCTATTTTATTACTAGGGGCATTGACTACAACTTTGATCTGAAATATATAACAATAAGTATCCTTTTCTGTGCATTTATAGTGTTTTTTGATTGTATCTGCTTATTTTCTGGAAAAAAACAAAAAATCATACTTGTTCCTCACCTTTCTAAGCTAGTATAGACCAGTTTTCAGGTTAGTGCTGAATTCAGGGCTGTGTTACACATCTCTGTGTTTGCCCATATCTTACTTGGATAGAAGGAAGTTTCTCTGTTCACCTGTGAGAGAGGGGAGCTTTAAGCAGCCTATCTGTCCCCGAAGGAGTGGTTTCAGTCCAGAAATTAATCATTTATTAGCCATTTTGTGCTTATTTCTATCTCTTTCATTTTCCTGCTATAAAAACTGCATTTGACCAGTTTTGTGTGCCGGGCAGCGTCGGTTAACTAGGGTATAACTATTCCCGGCTCCACAAAGTCTCCTCTTCAATTTTTCCCTTGGAACTAGACAAGCTTTCAACTTAAGCACTCAAGCCATTCATTTCTCAGCCTGGCACTTGCTCAAAACTCATAGCAAGCACTTATATTCCCTAGCACTAGACCCACCTATACAGTACAGAAGGACAAGTCTCTTTATGCGACCTTACCAGACATTCAGTAAAACAGTTCATTGTACCTATCCAGGCATGTCCAAAGGGCAGTTTCAGGTGTACTATCCAGTCCAACTGGTGAATCTGGGCATTTTGAGGCAGTGTTACAACTGCCTCATGTACACAGACAACCCTTTCCTCCTACCACCAAACACTAATACATGCAAGTGATGCAATTATACAGCCACATTGGAGGCTAAGCTTTCTAAACCCAAGACTGGATCAGACAGTCAAGAGGAGAAGGGAAATACTTGCATCACACCACCAGTCTCACAGAGACCCATTAAACCAGCACCGGCAAAAAACACACATAAATGCACGAAAACATACTCAAAGGCTCTAAATAAAAATCGGCAAAAGCAACAGAGATCTCCAAAGCAGACATCCAAGCAACCTCCACCTCCAAACATAAACAATGAAACACATACTTCACAAAACCAGTGTGCCACACAATCACAGCCCTTAAGGCAAAATAACATACCCAACATACTAGTAATAGGTGACTCTATAGTCAGGCACACTGACATCCCACTCACTAGGCTGAATAAGGAGAAGGTTACTGTTAGCTGCCTGTCAGGTGCCAGGATCTGCCACATAACACAAGCACTCAGGTCACTCCAGAACAAGTAAAAATATGACTCTGTCATTGTCCATGTTGGTGTGAATGACCTGCTCCATACCTCCCTGGACTACATGAAAAGAGACATGGAAGACCTCTCTGATCATATAGCCCAGGCCAGTATGACCCTGACTCTGAGTAGCATCCTGCCCTCACCAAGAATGATACCACGGTATAAAGAAAACATTATCAATTTCAACAATTGGCTCAGTTTTTGGTGTCATTCAAAGGGGATCCAGTGTCTGTCCACCTGGGATGACATGCTCAACAAGCCATGCTGCTTCACTAGAGACGGCTTGCACCTGTCACCCTTAAGCTTTCGAATACTGGCCAAGACTCTTTCCAACCCCATAGTACCTTTTTTAGGCAAGGCTCAAAAGACAAACCCACAGCTGTAAATAGCACAAGTAACAAAAAAGTGAGGGTAATGCTACTCAATTCCAGAAGTCTAAACCTCAAAATGCACACACTCGAGGCATTCCTCAGTATGGAGAAAATCGATATATGTGCAGTAACAGAAACCTGGTTTAAGGCTCCAGAGAGCATCCTAGTACTACCAGGCTGCAACTCATACCATACATTTCGGCCACAGAACCCGGACCAAAATACAAAAGGCGGGGGGTATCCATATTCATCAAGGATACCCACACCTCCAGGTTAGTGGCCTAGCACGATGCTTTAGAGATCATCTACGTGCAACTAATAATGGGAAAACTGCAATTCAAATTGTAGCTTGCTACAGATCACCCACCATGTCCCAGGACCCCCATTCCGCATTTCTGAAAATACTGGGAAACATAAAGGTCCTACCAAACACCCTAATATTGGGTGATTTCAATTACCCAAACATTAACTGGGAGAACTACTCAAGTACTAACTCCGTTGCCCAACATTTCCTAGAATTCATAAACTCAAATGCCCTGGATCAACTGGTCAACACCCCCACCAGAGGTGACAATATATTGGACCTGGTCATCACCAACATGGCCGACCGGTGTTCCACACTGGAGGTCAACCCCTTGCTGGTTAGATCTGACCATAAACAAATCACTTTGGATATCCACATTCCGCCCCCACCCCCGGACAAGGAAACCACCATGAACAACTTTTCAAAAGCAAACTTCATGTTATTTAAGACCGAGGTGGAAAGATTCAAAGCCCCCATTCTAAGGGATAATGATGTCCAAGCTGCAAAGTCCTTTACTAATGCATTCTACGGGCACCTACAAGAATGCATGGATTGTGCTATCCCAAGCAAAACCAAGACTCACTTCTCCAAGTAAAGGACACCATTCTGGTGGACCCCTGCCATAAACAAGCTATACAACAGAAGGAGGAAACTAGTAGAGAAAAGAGTAAAATCCCAAGAAGGGAAGACATCCCTGATCAGTATCAGCAAGAAACTATGATCCCTCATAAAATCATCCAAGGCGAGCTTCGAAAGAAAAATTGCCAAGGACTCCAAAGATAACCACAAGGCATTCTTTAGCTATGTCAAGAATCTAAGTGGCAATGCTCAGATCTGCTCAGAGTTAGTGCAGAATGGCACAAAATACACTGAACCGACCGATATCGCCAACATCCTGGCAGACAGATTCAGTGAAAACTTTATCCCCCCTCTCACCCCCAAAAGGGCCCATAACCATACCAGAAGAATGTAGACCCCCTGAAATCACAGACACTCAGGGTAAAACAGCCCTCTCCAAAGCCAAAAACACAGCATCAATGGGACCGGACAGTGTCCCAGGCTGTGTCCTACACGAGCTCAATGACAAACTAACACCTCACCTAAACACACTGTTCAAACTCAGCCTCTCCATAGGCTACGTACCCATCGAGTGGTGCACAGAAATGGTTATTCAGCTCCACAAAGGTGGAGCTACAAAAGACCCTATGAACTATCACCCTATAAGCCTGACTAGCTTGGTCTGCAAGGCTATGGAGTGCATCATCATGGAACCATTAACAGAGACATTGGGAATCTCCAAACACTGGACCCTACCCAGTTTGGCTTTGTTAAGGGCAGATCATGCCTCCTAAACCTGGTGGACTTCTTTGAGACAGTTACCAAGGCTGTAGACGAGGGAAAGATGGTACACACAGCCTACCTAGACCTCGCAAAGGCCTTCAACACCATCACCATTCTGGTATTGTAGACAAGCTCACCAGCCTGAACATAAACCCCTACATCACAAGATGGGTTGCCAACTGGCTCACAGACAGAACCCACATGGTGAGAATTGCTGGAGCTAGGTCCGACTCTAAACCGGTTACAAGTGGCGTTCCCTAGTGCTCAGTCCTAGGACCCCTCCTGTTCGACATATACTTCTCAAAGGTGCAGGCAAGCACAGGAGGACTATGGCTGACCAAGTTCGCAGATGACTGCAAACTAGGGGCTATAATTGACTCTCTGGCTGACACAGACATCCTCCAAAAGGGTCTCACTGAGATGGATACCTTGTGTCAAAATCATGGCCTCAAGCCAAATGCCAAAAAGTGCATAGTTATCCCCTTTGGAAAAAACAAAGTACCCACAAACTACCACAAAGGTGGTAGTCCTCTAAATACGGAAGATGTAATAAGGGATCTGGGGACCCAATTAGATAATAATCTCTCCTTTGATAATCACATTGCCAAAGTGGTTAGAAAATCCTTCTATGTGGCTCACCTAATCACAAAAGAGTTTGCATCCAGATCAAAAGAGGTCATTGTGCCCCTCTACTCATCACTCATCAGACCCATCATAGAGTACAATGCCCCATTTGGGATGTACCTTACAAGACACCTGCAACAGCTGGAAAGACCACAGAAGTACCTCACCATGAGGATCACTGGCCTCAAAAAGATGCCCTATGCAGCTCGACTCAAGAAACTCCAGCTGTACTTGGTTGCATGCCGCCTACTCAGAGATGATCTCTGCCTGACATACAAGGCCATGTCCAACCCAGAATTGATGGACATGCTCCACCTAAAGAAAACCATATCCCCTCGAGCCACATGCTCATAGGGATATAAACCTCACCACAACAATAAATAGGACGTGCTGGAGGGATAGATTCCTGTCCCAGAGACTTCCCATGCTTTGGAACAAGATTCCAATCTACATTAGGCAGAGCACCTTGCTAACACTCTTCAAGGGAAACCTTGATGACCGGATGGGAAACAGAAAGTTTACCCCGGGATCACTTCAGTGGCTCTGCTGGACAGAGACACAGGAACCTAATCTAAGGGAGTGGCGAAAGCCAACACATTCTGGCTAGGCTTATAAATGCCTTCGGGCAGATAGCCTAGTACCTACCTATGAACCTATGAAGGAGCTAATATTGAGCTGGATTATAGTCCTTGCATATTTTCCAGGACACAGCCTGACAGTGGATAACTTCTTAAACAGATAGTGCATATCATAGGTAATCCATTATTGGAATATTGTAGAGATATTTGTGTAGTTCCCAATTCAGCTGAAAGTGATACCAGTTATGATATTACTGGCTTCTTAAAGAGTCACAGCAGAAGTTAATTAAGAGATTTTAATGGCAGCCACTTGAGTTTGAGGTCAGTATTAAAAACATGTGGTACCTAGAGGTCTACGGATACTAAAGATGCCCACTAATGTGAATATGTATCCTGAATAATTGAAGGAATGGCTGAAACTTAATTTGAAGTTAGGTTTAGATTATATGCAATTTATGACAGATTTTTTTTCTGCCACTCAAGACTCAACTGCTTAGTGAAGTTAATCTTTACACCTACATATCAAGGGACATACCGATTTTTTACATTTGAAAGAAACAATGCATGGAGTATTTGACAATGCTGCAGTTTTTGAAAATAGATTAATTGTGACCAAGAAACAGAAGCTCATTTGTGATGTGACTGATTTCAAGAATAGACATATTTTCTCTTGGCCTAAATCTTCAGATCCAACATCTCACCAGGGTTTACAAGCTACTGAATCTTCCATTACATCTGCTAGCCAGCCACTAGTTGAACAACAGGATAAACTTGGTGTATATTCCATTCTAGATTTTTCTTGAATTATCAGCCTCAGTTGGTCAGCCAACACCATGACATCATGCGAGATCCCACAGCAGAACCAAAAGGAGGCAGAGAGGAGTAGCAGCAGAAGAGGAAAGAATGTTGGCCACTGGCAGATACAAAAGCAGAGCATGATGCGATAAAAATGTCTACTGCTGTTTTTAAAATTTCTTCAGTGCAATATAGATATGCTGTCTTGTATCACTGATATTCGGTTGTACACTGGCTGAATTTGAAGGTATTTGGTTCTAGTGATGCTGGTGGAGTTCTTTTATGTAAACAAAGTCCATTTATTCCCACAGTTTCCTGATAACTGAGGCCTTTCTACAAGCTTGTGAAATTGATTCTCTATGATAACATCAGCTCCCTCAGAAAGGGTAATTTTTGTAATCTAACTCTGAAAGAGTATGATGAAGTCGAAGTACCTAAGAGACATGATGGGCTGATTTTTAAACTTGCAGATAAAGATGGTGGGATTGTGACAATAGACAAAGGTTTCTATTTTGAGCATATGGTTTACCTTTTGAAAGATAATGGCACTTATAAACTAATTAGTGGCTTTGAAGTCCTTGGTATTATTTTAAGAGTTAAAACATATATTTATGATTTATTTTTGAATAAAATGATTACCACAGAAATGTTTCAGTAGTTTTATGTAACTACAGCTGTGGTTCCTGTCATTTATGGATTACCTAAGATTTATAAGGAGAGTATATCCCCGCCTATGCATCTGATTGTATCTGGGTGCCAGTGGTTAACTAAACCCGCTCTTTATGTGGAAATGGTACTGAGTCTTTTGTTTTAACACTGAAGTAGATATTTTGAGGGATATAGATCAATTTATTAGGGGCTTTTAAGATTGTTGTAACAACTTTACCTCTACTGATTTCTTGTTTGTCACTTTGGATGTTACTTATCTCTTTACTGTTATTCCATAGAGAATGTGGGTATGTTTCTTTATCTAATTTTCATGCTGTTATCATATACACATCATGTTGCAATGTTCACACAATTGAGCACCGTTTTGCATTCATAAAATGGATCTACACTTCAAGTACAGCCACCAAATAAAGGCAGACTGCAGATCTGAAAGCATTATTAGCTTAATTACATGCTAATCAACCAATCCAGTATGGTGGAGACATTCAGGGAGCTGTAAAGAGATGGTGTAGCCCTTTGCCATGAACACCAAAACCTGTTGGAATACAGCCACCATCACACTTAGGAAAAAAAAAGCAACGTTAGGGGCTCCTGCTGCTCTCTTGCATGTGCAACAGGCTCAAATCTGTGTTGTGGATGCTGCTGATAAACCTCATCCAAGGAGAAGATAGGTGTTTAGACACCATTTAACATACTGTGGACTGCATAATATTGAAATAGTAGAGCAATAGAGGGTTGATAGGGAAACACTAAATGAAGTCTGCAACCTTTGCCACCCCCACCACAGACCTAGAGGAAATCAAGGAGATCCTATACAAGTGGAAACTAAGTTATGTTTAGCATTAAGGATATTAGCTACTGGTACATTCCAGAGTCCCACAGGGGATACAATAGGGGTCTCACAGGCCTTAACGTTTAGAATATTTCACCAATATCTAAATGCTATGCTACAGCATGCAAGGAACTACATCTGTTTTCCACACACACCAGAGGAAAGAGCAAGATCAGTGCAAGGAAGTCTATGCTGTAGCACACTTCCCTGAAGTCATGGGCCATAGACTCACTCACATAGAAGTAAAAGCTCCATATGGTGAACAGGGAAGGGCATTCATCAGCATGAAGGGGTTTGTAATGCCCAAGGGATCATCCTCAGTGTCTGCACGTGCAACCCACAGTTATGACTCACACATATGACACACCTCACAGCTTTACACAAGGTTTACTAAGGGTTTTGTTCCCAGAAGACCATCTATAAGGTGATGCAGGTTATGCACTGGAATCGCGGCTCATGACACCCATCAGAAATGCACACACACCCATGGAAGAAGAGTACATTGAGGCCTACACTTAAATTAGAAACATCATTAAGCATGTGTTTGGCATGCTGAAGTCAAGGTTCTGCTGTCTAGACACATCAGGGTGCCTTGCAGTACAACCCAGGCACCTGTGCAGAAATTCTCACAGTCTGTGTTATGTTGCACAATATCATCATAAGGAAACAGCTGCAACAGGGACAGCAGGGGCCAAAACCACAAATTCCTGGACCAAAGAAAGGGCCACCACCTCCCACACATACAGAACAGCATTCTGAGGGAGAACTTCCAGCTACAGAGGTAGTCAGCAGATGTAAGTATGCACAATATACCCTTGCCCTGGCTAAGAGACAAAGGGTAGCACACACACACTCTCACCTCCTAAAACTCAAAGGTCAGCACATACACCCAGCAACTAAGAAGTAAATGTTAGCACACACACTCATCAGTAAAGGAATACACATACCCTAAGCACATACAACATCAGACAGCGACAGCCCCAAAGCAGATGACTCATAACTGCAGTAATGTCATGGTAAGTGTGGAACCTGTAGTATGTGAACAAATGTATAAGAAGATAAACTACCTGCATACTGTCAGTCTTTCACCTATCCACTCTGTGCATCAGACATATATGCAACCCTAAGTCAAACCCAAATATACAAAAGTCCATGTAAGAGTCATCATCATTCTCACATGGTGGTGGTGGGGTTACAGTCAGCCAAGGATGACACCAAAGACATGTGGATTCCGACCCTCACCCAGCAGGCATACCATTTCAGACAGTGCTTGATCCAGTGTGTCACTCATCTAATCAAATGAATCATCCATTTATTTGAGACAGTCACGCAATAGCAAATGATAACACAATTCTGTGAAGTAACCATGCTAATGTGGACAGCACAGCAATAATTGCCATATGTGCAGTACACCAGCAGTGAAATTTTAAAATTGTATACATCACAAAATTATTTTTTTCCATTGCATATTGAAATACATTCAAAATATGAACATGTAAGCAGTTTATGTAGAGGACAAACATAACTTATAAGATAATGTAGTGATTTGTAGAACAATCTCCTCCAAGTAAATAGCAGTAATGCTCTGCCTGTATCCAATCAGTTTCTCCTCCTTTTACTTCCATAGCAACATCATTACCTTTCTGTAGTGTAGATTCAGTCCTCTGAGCACTGTGAAAATACAAATGAGTTGTGAAATCATTAGCATTCCTGAATACCAAAAATATCACTCAGTGTTTCAGATGTAAACATGGTGCAGGGAGCTACACAACTGCATGCACATGCCCTAAGACTGCATGGAGAAGCAATATCAACTGTTAGCTGCTAATGGCTCGCAACTGTTTTTGGCTGCTCTGACTACAACAACAATGAGCAATACTGAAGTGACTGCTCTCTCTGAAGTGTTTGCATCATGCAGAGTAGATTTACAATAAAAAGATGTAAGCACCTTGAGAGCTATGAGAACAACCTTAACAACATTAACATCCCTGTAGTAAGAGCACACTCCCCGTCTTCTGCCTAAATTTTATTTATTTATTTATTTATTTCAGTTTGATTACCGGGGAAGTCCACTGGGCCAAGAAGAACCCATTTTCAGTGGAGGCCCGGGGTGAAAAGCTCCAAAGGCAGTACAAACAAGGAATATAATGCAAGAGAAGAATACAAAAGAATGTCCACACAGCAAGAATACATAGTACGATCACTGCAAACGCAAATTTACAATAGAATGTACACACAGCGAAAAATACAGAGACAAACACAGCAAATGTTAAAGAAAAAACAACATTTTTTTTTTTTTTTTTTTTTGTGAACAAAATTTGCAAAATTTTCAATGTTTTCATCCTTACAGTGAAGTTAGAGTCAGCTAAAAGTATTTAGCTAGAATTAGATTGCATAAGGTGCAGGAGTACAGGAGCTTATTTTACAGGAACCATGGAATTACGTAGGGTGAAAGCAAGAACATTTCCATTTTGAAGATAGGTGCAAGAAAAGTTGGGTTTTAAAGTATTCTGTGTTAGGTATGGTTCTAAGAGAAGGAGGGAGAGAGTTCCTTTTCTGTCTGAAATGCTGATCCACTATATTACACATTGAAACAAAGATGAAAATAAATGGCCATGACATTGGAGTTCTGTAGCTGAGCTGAGAGGAGGGGTAGATGTTCAGAAAATAAAGAGAATAAGTAGCTGGCAGTGTTGGAAATCTGACCTTAAAATGGTGTGGACTATTACTAGTGTAAAGTATTCATCAATATGACATTGATCTAGACATGTTCACGTACATGAGAAAGTAACATTTGTAGTCCTGTGTTGGTGGCAAAAAGGGATGAGAAACCCAACTTAGCATGTGTTGTTATTGCACTGAGTTGAAGGTTCAGTTCCAGATAGTGTGCTGTCTGATAGTTAATGCATATGATCAGGTTGTACTGCACACAGATCTAGGAAACTTTCCAATCTTCCCTTTTCAGTAGTATTACCCTATATTTATTACTATTGACAATTGTCTTTTTTTTTTTGCCTTGTTTTGTTTTCCTCATTTGTGCACATTTTGACAGAGTGCACTCTTGAGTGGCAGCATTATGAAACAGTGAATGAGAGTCCACTGCCCAACGTACAAACTGAGAAATTCAATTTGTCTTGCCATCAGTAGCATGTTTCACATTGGATCAGGTGCACTTTGGACAGCAGTAACAGAAGAAATTTTACATTGCATCTAAGAATCATTGTAGCACACAGGTTAAATTTTTATTTTTTTTTTAGTTATTTATTTGACATTTGTTGACTGGGAGTGTCTGACTAAGCAAAAGCCCTTTTTTAGCAGAGGCCTCCACAATAGCATGAATAATTAATTACAGACAAACTGTAACAAAAAAGTACATATGAGTGAATAAAACACAGTAAGTAAAACAGTAAATGCTTGCTTGAAGCAGTAATAAGCCTATGTACTCTCTGTGATATGAGTACAGTGAGGAGAGGCAGTGCATATGATATTTTGAATAAGCCTATGTACTCACTGTGATATGAGTACAGTGAGGAGAGGCAGTGCCCATCATATTTTGAATAAGCCTATGTACTCTCTGCAATATGAGTACAGTGAGGAGAGGCAGTGCCCATGATAATTTGAGTAAGCCTATGTACTCTCTGCGATATGAGTACAGTGAGGAGAGGCAGTGCCTATGATATTTTGAGACTAGCTGTGTCACAGAGCAGTTGTTTGAAACAGTGGATCAGTAATTTAGAATTTACAAAATATCAATATAAAGTCAGCAAAAGCAATTAAAAGTATAGGGAGTTATTTACAAGTTACTCAGAAGAGAGTCAGCATCAGCTGGTTGAAGAATAACTGACACTGTACAATGTCACTGTAGTGTAGGTTAGCAATGTCAGTGTTGTTTGAGATTAGCTAGGAGTTACAGATACAAGACCAGGTGTTGAGTAAATATTGTTTTAGAGCCTTTTTAAATTCATGTGTTGTTATTTTTCTGATGTCAAGGGGAAGTTTGTTCCAGTTTTGGGCAGGAGAGTAGGTATATAAGTTTTGGCCAGCGTTATTTTTGGGCTTAAAAACTTCCAGGTGTTGTTTGTCATAGCTTCTGAGGGTTCTTGCTGGAGTATAGAGGTTGACCAGTGAGGTGATGCTATGGCAGGCAGTGGGTTTGTAGAGAATGGAATGAATGATAGATAATTGAGAGAGTTGAAGTTGATGGTGGAACTCAAGCCAGTTTAAGGCGGAGAGTGAAAGACAGTGATGTGAGTTTGGGGGCTGATTAGTGGCAAACCATGCAATTTTATTGTAGGTGCCTTCCAGTTTGTCTCATAGAGAGGTCTGTAGGTTAGTAAGGAGTTGTAAGCCATAGAGGAGACTGGGGAGAAGGTAAGCATGGGCTAGTGAGAATCTAGAGTCTTTAGTATGGAACTTTTTATTTCTGCAGAGCACTCCTAGTTTTTGGTGAGTTTTCCCTAATACAGTGGTAGACATGGAAGTCAAATTTAAGTTGGCCATCGATAATGGCCCCTAGGAGTTTTGTTTGGGGTTCTATGGTAATTGCAGTGTTGTTAGATGAAGTGATAGAGAAGGCAGATTTGTGCAGGGAGAGAGATTTGGGGAGGAATAGAAGAAGTTTGGTCTTTTTGGGATTGAGAATAAGTTGGTTGTTAGTGAGCCATTTTTTTGATGGAGCTGAAGGAATTTTGCATGAGGATGTGTAGATCAGAGATGGTATCAGCAGTAGAGATGATGGTAGAGTCATCGGTATATTGTATGAGAGTAGAATGAAGATAGGATCTAGGGAGGTGGTTTGTGAAGATGATGAAGAGCAGGGAGCCAAGGACAGATCCTTGAGGAATGCCAGGTTGGATGGAAAGGAAGGAATGCTGCTGGTTGTAGAGGTAGCTGGAGAAGCAGGAGATGGCTGAGGTAGAGAGGTTCACGTTGGATAGTTTGAAAGGAAGATGAGGTGGAAGACAGTGTCAAAGGCTTTACAGAGGTTGAGGAAGAGGCAGGAGACCAATTTGGTGTTATTTTCAGCTACGGAGATAGAGTGGGGAAAAGAATATTAGGGCTGTAGAGGTACTGTGGTTTGGATGAAATCCATATTTGGTAGGGGTGAGTAGGTTTTCATGTAGCAGATAGTTTATGATTTCTTTGTGAACATATTTTACTAGTATCTTTGATGGAGGGGATAATATAGCTATGGGGTGGTAGTTGGCTAAATCAGTAGAGTTATCTCCTTTGTGAATAAATGAAATTATTTTAAAGAAACACGAAAGTGGATGAAAGGGTTGAAGCCATATGCTGCTAGGAATGTCTGCAGCAGATGTGAAAATGTATCTTGTGATTTCTTGTGTGGAATATAAATTGTTATATATGTTCTTTTGCCAGAGTAATTTCAGTACTGCTTAGCAGAGCACATACATGACTCACAGTTGATGGAAAGAGTGAACAATTTCATTCCTGTAACCTTCATTAGCACAAACATGTTTGGCACCGATGCATGATATTTCTAATGTCTGAAGGATGTGCATATTTTGTATACCTGCTTCTGTGGCAGAAACTGTAAATGCAGTGTCATTGATCCCTTAACACAGTTTCTCTGGAGTTCAAATCCATAGACTGTGAAGAAACTCTGGAAATTATTACTCCCGGAGTTTGAATTACTTTTATCATAACTTTATATGCTTTTTTTCCAATGTCTTGCCTTGTGCAGTTTTTTGCTGCTGAGTCACACTCGATCAAGCTTACATGCTTAAGGAAAAAATGAAAAATGTTATTGAGCCACTTTCTATGATGTAAAAAAGACTTAGTGACAATGAATGAACGTCAGCACCCTGGACAGTACTGAGTCGAACATGTCTACCTCATATGTAACTGTCTGTCTGGCACAAGGTATAATTGTGCTGAATTTAGAGATAAAACACAGGAAATCTATAGTCCAAAGCCAAATAACACTTATTCTTTTACAAAGGTTGTCGGAATGCAATTTGTAACAACCCTTTGATTTGGAAGATAACACTACATGCAAATGGCTATCATAGTTATGTTTATTGCAATACATGTCTCATTAATGGTTTGCTAAATTAATTTTTGTAAACAGCATATGTCATTACTAATTTAGTTATGAAACACAGTTGAATGTGTGTGTAACTGTTAAAGAAGAATATTTTTGACAATAGAATAAAAATGCACCTGCATATCTGTGATGGGTAGAATACCTAAGTTAAAATCATTCTCTCTGCTCACATAGGCCAACTCTGTGTTTAGAACAGTATGTGTAGTGAGGTAAGTATGTATCATACCCTGACATGTCTTAATCAGCTCATGAAAATCCATCTAACATATGTTTACAAACAGTAATACTGCCTCTTTCATGGGAATATGTTTCACAGGACTTCCTAAATTCACACACATAGAGGCCAGAGTGGAGGAAATCTTCCCTCATACTGAATTCAGTTTACCTGTAATTAGAATGATTAAAAAAGAGTTCTCCTGTAGCACTGACAAATAATCACCTTGATTGAAGTCATGCATTTTTCTTCCCTAGGTTTGATTCCCAAATTGGTCATTTAACTTTTTATAGTGTGTAATTCCAGAAAGTTTTGTGCAAAGTCATCCTATTTAACATCCAAAACACCAAGGTTAACAAGGCAAGTCACTAAGGCTATCAGAGTGGATTACCTGAAAAAAGTGTGGATATGTTGAGCATCAAACATGGCAAAACTCACTGTCATGTTTCACACCTTCTTTTCTGTTTGATAAAATATCCTTTAGTTACAAATGCCTGTCAATGCTTACCATCATACAAATGCCCTTGGCATGGTTGTGCATGTTTGTGCACTAGTTGTTAAATGCGAGAATGGAATTTGGTGCCAATTCATACTTAAGAGTTGTTGCTTGACATCTGCAGGTATAGTTAGTATGGGAGATGATGGTGCAGAATTTAAAGCACAAAGATGGGGTGTTGAGGAGTCCAGGATATTTGTGTCACTCCTCATGAAGCACTATAGCCATAGGCTGCTGCTGGGGGACTATACTGGATTTCAGTATAAGACTGAGTCTTGGAACATATTAGCCAAGGCTGTCTGCAGTGCAATTCGCATCCCACACACTACAGAAAAATGTCATTGGCACGATAGTGACCTGAAGCAGCACAAGAAGGAGCTCCTTAGCTGATGGGAGAATGAGTGTAGCACTGCTGACATCCCACAGTTGTTTAAGTGTGCTAACCCATCAGTGTTAAATGTTTTAGAATGCAGGACATAGCCATCACTGTTATCCAGTATGCTTTTGGGTCTCCTCTTCTCTGTTACACAGCTGCTGAAAACATTGAGTGAACCTTGAGGTACATCAAGAGAGGTTAAATTGCCTTAGAGAAGCAAGAGGTGCATACACATCAGGTCTTACAGAAACCCAGTATTGCAATTGTATGCAATATGTCAGTGCTGTAATAAGTAGTTGTATCTCTGATATTATAGCAGTGCATTTCATTAATGGTACAAAAGAGTAAGATTTTCCCAACATACCTGGATATGGCAGTGATATGTAGACTTGATAATCATAACTGTTTCTTTTTTCTGAAATTATATAGTCATGTGATATGCCTTGCATCTAATTCTCTCTCTATCTCTCTCTTTTTTTTCACCCCACCCCTTTCTCTCTTTCTATTTGGGGGTTATTTTTATGGCTTAGACATTTTCTGTTATCATACATTTCTGCCTACAAAATCTGATGTACAGCACAGAGAAGTAGGCCAATCACTGAGGACTGGCCTGAAATCCCTCCACATTTTGCACCACCAACACCCAGCACTTCAGAGGCCCAATATGTCAGCTCTGCCTCCACAACCCCTGCCCTACCTCCCCCATCTACATCAGGTGGCTCTGCCCTGGCAGCTGGTGCACTGATACTCTCTGGGGGTAATATTGGTGGAAGTGGTGATTTTTGTCCCCTGCCACGAGCTGATAGGGCTGGTGGAGAGTATAATGGAAAGGGGCCTCAGTGCCCAAATCAGTTTTGTTGAAAAGGTGCTTTGTCACATTGCCAAGATGATGCCATGTTGAGCACTGACACAGGAAACTGAGACAGGAGACAGTGATGACAGTTCTGAGGGTGAGAACTAGATACTGAGTGCTCACAGGCTTCACATGAGTCCACCTCCGAGGAACACTACCAATCCCCAAGCACAGTGTCCCTCAACCTTTTGTGCCCATCACCATCCTTGTCTGTCCTGTGTGTCCTACATGTCTGCATCTGGTCCAGAACCTAACATTCCCACCTGATCCTCACATTCCTAAGCAACTTCCCCATCATTCCTCTCTCTTTGAAAAAAAAAATGAAAGCATGGACACCTGTCCCACAAAAAAATAATAACCAATACATCAATCTCTACTTCACCTATATGTCTTGTTGATACACTTGATCTGATATGATTGGCTGCACAGCATCATTCTGTTGTTATCACCTACCCTTGGTGCAGTGACATTCCAAATTCAGCAAATTCTGGGTACAATTGTACATTTATTTTGTAAACATGTGGATAGCTATGGTTCTCTCCCACTACCTTCCTGAAAATTCCTCTATTCTTTCCCTTGTGTCCTCCCCTCTGTTTGCCCCCCCCCCCCCAATTTCATCACCTTCTGGTCAAGCCCATTTCCTCACATTTAACCTATTCAAAAATAGAATCATACACAGCACACATAGCCAGAAATGGCCAGTAAGAAAGCCTTCTGATTTTGTCTTCATCCTTTGCAGAGAGTTTGGCATTCCACAGAAATGATGAGTGACGATGAATGGCTGTTCATGTGCTATGGTAAAACCTAGTCAGTTGTTGCCATCAGCCACAGTAGTCCAGTCATCCTCACACAAAGGTGCTTAAACATGCTGCACTATAAGAATACAGAGTAAAGGCAGAATAAAGGCAATACTTTGCAAAAGCTACTCTAACAGTTCTCTGACTACTGACTAAGGAAACATCCTTGCATCTGACAACACTGTCATAGAAATAGTACGGGAAGCCAAACGTCTAGGAGTTATCATTGACAGCAAACTTTCATTCGACCCCCATATACAGCAAAATATAAAGAAAACTCATCAGAAACTTGGACTTTTATATAGAAACAAGCATTTTTTTACTACAGCAAACAAAGCTACCCTTGCAAAAACATTTTTACTTCCCTCCCTTCTTTATGGTGCCCTTATCCTAACTAACTTACGAACTTCTACCATAAACAAGATGGAACAGTGCTACAACAAAGTTGTAAAGTTTGCCACAAACTCTACATATTACACACACCACTGTAAACCAGTTCTAGAATTAAACTGGTTTGAACTCCCCAACCAGTCTCCCTTTATTCAGCTATCCACCTTGCACAACCTTATTTTCAAGTCTACTGCCTGCCCTGCACTAACCATTCTAGTCACACCTTACACACCAAATCGATCCTTATGATCAGAAGACAAAAATCTCTTGGATATCTCAAAACCCATAAGAAAACCAGATCACTCGTTCTATTCATACTCTGTCTCTATACTTTGGAATTCACTATGCCTGGCCTAACCCATTTCAAAGCATCTTTAAAAAATCATCTCAGAAAGACATGGCTCTACTCCTGCATAAAGCCTGCCTGATGCTCAGCACTTCCTCTTTTTCCACACTAGCCTCATCCTCCTCTTCTATCTCATTTCAATCCTTCACAGTCTGCAAGATCCTAAGGCTCTTCTAACTCCTTCTCTGTTTCTATTCCATATCCTTAAGCTACTGCTCAGGCTGCATTGCTTCTATTATTTTTAACTCACTGACTAACTTTCTGCATCACTAACTTTCTGACTATTATTTTTCTAACTGAAACTAACATTCTATTCTATTTATTTATTATTTTTTTTCATGTACTATAGCAGCCAGTGTCACACATTGCTCTATCTACATACTATTTTTTGGACACTACATCATGTATAGTGAGATTGACTATTATTGTCTATAAGAGGCCCCATTCAATTCCCTCCTCACCCTCTGGTGAGAAGGAGAGAAAACCTAAACCCAAACTTGCAAAACTTTCCGTACCGGACCAAAAGCCAGCTTCTATAACATCAATTTTGGTACCGTCTACTACAGTTGCATCGGTGCTGCCTTCAGCAACGGCAACGTCTGTGGCACTGACTATGACCAAAACTAAGATTTTGACCTCTACTCTGATCCTGGCATTGAGCCTTCCTATGGTTCCACTAGCTCAGGTGGACACTCCTTCCTCAATCTTCTCAAAATTGGAGATGGTGGTGCCGTTAAACATTCAAACACAGACCCAATATTCCCCATCTGTGGACCCTTTCTTGGGGCAGGTTTATAACCCCTTCCTAGAGTGTCCAGAGTCCCCTTCAGGGATATCCATGAGATCCACCAGTAGCCTCTCCACACTAGATGTGGTACGTATGTGTACTATATATTGTAACATCTTGTAACATAGTTTGTTCTTTCGACTTATTTTGTGTAGTATTTCTAATGTGATTTGCACTGTATTGGATTTTACTGCATTTTTATTGTACTGTTTGTGGAGCTTTTCTCCCTGGGCCTCTGCTGAAAATGGGTTCTATAGACCCAGTCAGACCACTCCAGTAAACAAATGTCAAATAAATAAGTAAATAAAACACATTAGTTTGTCAGAATGAGAATGTAACAGACATAATAAAGTCATAACTTTCAAGTAGAAAAATTGGAAAACTAAACATTAGTTTGCCAGAATAAAAACTCAAGAGACATAATGATGTCATAGTGTTCAAGCATAAATTATATGGAAAGCCTGATAGTAGGAGGATACAGCATTATTTACATAATAGATGATTATCATAACAATTATTAATATTTCAGAGGTCATGAAATGTGGTAACAGATTATACTGGTGAAGGCATATGATAGTGTGAGTAGTGAATGGTAAAGTGTGATAGAGGGGATGGCAGGAATAGATGTGGAAAAGGTATGAGGGGAGTATGTGTAGAGGAAGGGAGGGTACAGTAAGTTAGTAGTGGGGATCGAGAGAGTACAGGTAGAAAAAGGTATAAGAGTACCTCAGCCTGGGCTCATACAGGAGTAAATCCAACCTTTGTTGAAGTATTCTTTTATAGATGATTTGAAGGAGTGCAGGTTAGTAACTGTTTAAATAGTTAAAGGAAGGGATTTCCATAGTTTTGTCACAGAACAAGAGTAAAGGCTTAGGCCTGGGGATTTTTTAGGTTTATAAGTTGTGAGGAGATGTTTATCTTCAGATCTGAGGTATTTATTTGGGATGTGAAAGTTGATTAATGGGCTAAGAGCAGGACAAGCTAGTGGGTTGCTGATGATTTTGTATACTGTAGTAACTTGTACATCCTGGAGGTGGAGGGGGATTTCAAGCCATCTTAGGGAATGTAGGGCTTTGCAGTGATGAGTTAGAGGGGCTGTGTTATGGCCAATTTGGCAATTTTGTTATAGCAGCTTTCTAGTTTTTTTTCTTAGGGGGTCTGTAAGTTAGTTAGAATTAGGACCCCATATAACACTGAGGGCCAGATGTAGGTTTTGACCAGGATAATTTTGGTAGCTGCTGCAAGGAAGTTTTTATGCCTGTATAGCATGCCTAGTTTTTGGTGTTTGTTTTATATTGTTTTGTATGTGTAGGTCAAACTTGAGATTATCATCAATTGTGATACCTAATAGTTTTGTATGCTGAACCAATTCAATTTCAGTATTGTTAGCTTAAAAGATCTTGAAGTTTGTTTTGTTGGAGCTATGGGGTTTGTGGGTGAAGAGAAGGAGCTCTTTTGTGGGAGGGTTCAGTAAGCATTCAGCATTGGAGAGCCATGTTTCTATAGAAGAGCAAGCTTATTGTGTTATGTGTTGTAGATGAGTTAATATGTCTGATGCACAGATGATAATGGAGTCATCTGCATACTGAATCAGAGTGCCTTCACAGGAGGACATCCATGCCCATAAGGAAAAATTATTAAACTACCCAGGTCACCATCAGTTTTTGCCTGTCCTACAGCTTCTTCACCTCCACAGCCATCACTTACGGATACAGAGTCTGACTGATTAATTCTGAGGACACACCATAAAGATGTGCATTAATGCCCCATAACACCACCCTTTCATATGTGCCTGTATAAGTGATCTGCATACTAAAGTCATCAGTATTTGTGTGAGGTTTGACAATGAGCAACTATAGTATGTCATGCTAAATGGCATTTCAAATGTTATTGCAAAATGTGGTGAGTGTTTGCCTTCCACTACATTGTACACCCAGTTAACTTGTGATTTCCCTCAAAGCATGTGTCATACGTAGCAGGTATAAAAGATTATTTCAGTAAATGTTACACACACACTTTGGTCAGGCAACATATGAGTAATAGTCGTTACTAGGTATTCTTAAAGTCCTGATAAAAAGTTAATATAATAATCACATTCTGACATTTTTTTGTAAAAGTGATCTGCATACTAAAGTCAAAACCTGCTTTAACTCTGCTTTTTCATTTTGCTGAAAGAGTTTGCACATTGCGCCACAGATGAAGCCAGGTTAACAATTGGTTTTCTCCACTAAGTGCAGTCCAGAGTGCTAATTGCAATGCATCACCACTAAGTCTATGTTTGCTGTAGAAGGCACACCAAATATAATGATTCACTGCTTCCTTCAGCAAAGAACTCTTGTAGGCTCACAGTGTATTGTCTCACAAATGAGGAAGGCAAGCATAACACTTAATTTCTGAACTGAGCTTTGAAGCTAACATTGAAAGGTATACAGTACAACATGCAGGGCATATGTAAACAACATGCTAAGATAAAGCAGGTGTGTAGAAAATGTAATCAGAATCATAACCTTTCCTCTGTGATTCTTATTTGGGCAAAGGTCGGCAGGGAGCACCACTGAACACCACTAAACAATGATACTTTACAGTCCAAGTTCAGCACATCAAAGTCTGCACACATGTGCTAACACTTTGCTAACATCCAGGCAAATACATTTCTCAGCATTACACTTTAGGAACAGATTTGAAACAAAAATAACTATTGCTACTGGATTATATTATTTCATTACATGGGAATTATTCAATGTACTCATGAAATGCAGTGAAATGTGTGGATAACTAACCAGTTCATTCTGGACAGTTGGGTCTGCACTGCAGCACTGACACAAATGATGTACAAGCACATAAAGCCTTGATGTACAGAAATCATTATTTTTATCCCTCCTGCATTGGAACGGTAACTATTGTTTGGTACTGACAGTTCACTTTGCCCATGCATGACCACATACTATTGCTTATATCATTCATTAAGGTTTACATACCATCATCATAACCTGATGATCCACAAGTGTGTGTGTGTGTGTGTCTCATATACACAAGACAGGCAGGTAAATGTCACTCTCAGTTCTATAGTATACATTAATGATGGTACAGCTCACATAAGTCAGCAGTGTGTACATATTATTGATCATAAATTGCCCTTACTCCATCATATCAACAAATATGGATTTGCACAAAACCTTTAACATCACAATATCTCCTTTGAAATGAGATGCTAATCCTCCCTATACTGCAAAGTCATGATATAGAAGTTAGATTTCTGCAGTGATGCTTGCATTAAGCACTATGTCAATAGATAGGTAGGGTGTTATAATCTCACACCAGTCAACGTGTGTGTGTGTGTGTGTGTGTGTGTGTGTGTGTGTGTGTGTGTGTGTGTGTGTGTGTGTGTGTGTGTATGTGTGTGTGTGTGTGTGTGTGTGTGTGTGTGTGTGTGTGTGTGTGTGTGTGTGTGCCTGCATGGAGTTGTATTTGTAGCCTGGAATTAATTTTACACTGCATAGTGAGTCCACATCAATGTCAGACCCTTCTCCCAACATCATCTTCCCTGCAACACCACACTGATGACATCCTCTGTAAACTGCATTCTTACACTAAAGAAATCAGACATCTGCGATGGTGCCTGCATTAAGTATTGTGTTGTCTAGATAAGAAGGTGGGTTCTAATCAAACAACAGTCAACTTGTCTGTGTAATGGTAGAGGATTAATTCAACAAATGCACTCATTTGCCTCCGGCTTCTGAAAAACTTTGCATGTTTAGATCAGTCCCATATGCCTTTTTCATTCTGTTCACAAATACATACTGTCTGCAAGAAACTGATAAGGTCATCATTTCAATAACGCACTCTCACCCCACTAAAGTCAGCTCTCTTCTGTGGTGCATGTGTATCTCCTTTGCATGACAAAACTTATGTCATCCTTTCAAAGATGAGGCTCACATGCAATCAGACTTCTCCTATGGCATGTGCATATAATACTTTTTTTTAGATTGTATCAGCCAATTGGGAGGGAGTCTGAGTACAGCAGCAAGACTCTCCTGATTGTGTGCATGGATGCAGGTGCATCTTATACCTCCTAGTATTCACTACATTTAAAATTGTACATGTCTGTAGACACAAATTTTGCACATAAATCTCCTTTGAATGACACAGCTTATATCATCCTTTCAAGGATGCAGTGTGGCTTACATGCCATCAGACTTTTGTGGTGCATGCAAATAAGACACTTGTTTGTAGATTGTATCATTACATAGCTAGCGAGTTTGAATACAGGAATGACTGTCATTTGTGAGTATGTTTCTTCCTCTTCCTCTGCAGAACAGGCTGCAAATACATATATAATGTTATATCTATGTAATATTATGTGAAACCACTTTTTAGCAGAAGCATGAATGTAATACACAGTGGTTACATCATACATTGAAATGTGCAGTGTCACAGACATCAAATAAATCTGTAGTCGCACTTGTGTTTCAGCAAGCCTTTATTAGCCTGTGATGTTAGTTATATAGTTAAAATCCAATGTCACTGCTTACAGACAGTGTACATGTTGTTAACAGTGTTGCCACACACATGTGCTATGTTCATGTGTAGCTGTTGTCTCCAGTTACAAGAGTTTATTCTACATTTCCTTTGGAAAGGCTTTATTGAAGACTGATGCTGTCATTTGAATAAATTGTCATTTCATCACAGGTGTATTGAGACTCATCCTCAGGACTGAAGACATAAGATGATGTAATGTATGTTTTCTCTAAGTAAAGCATGTGTTCCAATACAAGATTGTATCCACATTGTGTATAATTGTTGTTCTACTGTCACAGTGACAACCTCAGGTGGCTACATGTGTGTTTGGGTATACCTAATGTCAGGCAATGTTGTGTGACATACAGCAAGATTCTTTCTAAGTAATTACAGGGACACATATCCATTGCTTCATACATATAATATAATGCTTTCAAATAACCACAGATATGACAAAGGTTGATACATTTCTACCATGGTACATTCACTGATCCCACTATAGTGTTGATTTTATCAACACTTAAGTAAGTGTTCCAAATCAGCACTGACTAACTTTAAGCATTTGTGTCCTTAATCGTTCTGCAGAAAAGACATCCACCCCAATTATACTTTGTATGTACAGAGTGATAGAGGTCTCCTCCATCAAATTTTGCATATAAAAATTATGGGCAAATAAAGTGCAGCTGATTGAATGACTTCACATAGGTGGAGTTCAACAGCAGTGATATTAATTCCACTGTGGCAAATGTGATTAATAGCCATATTGTTTTTTGTAGGAGTTATACATCTTGATGTTCAATTCTAGCATAGGGGTTTATTTTGTATGACTGTACTGATGTCACAGAGCAACCATTAGATAACGTCAGACTTATGTCTTATCCCTTGATAAGTTACACAAACACATGTGAACATAGCTTTGTATTTCATGGCTGTAGACATTTTTCTGCCAATGAAATGGTGAGAGTGCTAATTTGGCACATGCATTGAGTACTGTGATGTACATGAGTGTGTTTCAGACATAGAGAGAAACCTTTGTTAACCATAAAACATAATGTACACATGAGCATACTCATTTAATTGCCATCAGTCTGACATGCTGATATAACATAAATTATCAGGAATGCTTTCTTAAGTCACACATTACTTTCATTTGTTTGTCACAATACCCATTGCTACCTCTTGTGGAAGATGCTGACAATACACAGCTCTGGGTAATACATTACATCATAGTGGTGGTGTTTGCTTCTAATCTTATCTGTTGCCATAAAAACTGCATCAGGCAGGAGTGTCTTACTCAAGTGTATTATGTATGTCATACTCTGCTCACACATTTGTAACACCACACCCCTACATATGGAATACATAACTATTAGAATATTTAGGTGCCTAACTCTCTTCAAGTGTGATCCTCCTCGTACATGTGTTAATCTTATTTCTGTGGTAAACACAGTTAATATATAAGTTAGTGATGACATAGGTTGAAAAGAAGATTGTGGCTTCTGAACCGTTCCTATTTTCCAACATGTTATAGTGACAAAATGCACACTGTGCAGATATCCATAACGTATGTACTGTCCTTGCAAACTGTCATCTCAACTCAGCATGTCAATGACATTCATATGCTGTGTTATTCCTCTTTGTTAAAATGTGAATTTTTGTAACTGTCACATCCTGTAATATCAAGTCTGCTGTCATTTGCCTACATTTGTTCAGGAAGTGTGACCATCATTAATTATTCTGACATACGTATTGTAAAGTTTTATTATTACAAATTTTTCTTTGTGACGTAATTACCTTCACATCAGTTATCATACTAGAATTTGAACATTTATCCTTCCCTCTTACATCATTTAGTATACATCTCTTTGCTTTCTATGCACGTTGTCCACAGCACACTTGTCTGTTAACCTATATGCTTCAGGTGCCCTTGCCATTTCACATCGCCTCTTACTTATTAGTGTATTCATATTTTACATTTATGTGCATAGTACACTCAGTACACTTTCCCTGCATGTGGACAGCATGCATTATTTGCCTTATGTAGCTCTTTGTGCTGTCTATGTAAGCACACAACAGTTTGTCCTTAGACAGGCCTATTTGTAAACAGTGTGCGGTCATGCTGCTCAACATGGATTCCTGGCTGCTAACACTGCTGCTGGCCACAAAAGCTTACTTATGTTCATGTAGACATGATGAGCAGCAGGCGTATGTGATTGGTGCTGTTGCTCATTATGCAAACACGTAAATGTCATGTAGGCTACAAGACTGTACATGAATCCCACAGAAACTTTCCTTTGTTTGTTTAAAAACGGTTATTACTTACAAATAACTGGTGTCACTCTGGGGACACCTTGTGCAAGCACTTATGCAAGTACGGTGCTATCAGTGTGGGAAGAACACTATGTATTTAAGCATAAGAAGTTTATGCTATACATGCCCTCATATTTTAGACTTGAGGATGATATATTTGCATGGATTGAGTGAAACTCATTTCAATTTACTTACTGAATGTTTATAGGTTCATAGGTTCATAGGTAAGTATTAGGCTATCTGCCCGAGGGCATCTGTAAGCCTAGTCAGAATATGCTGGCTTTCACCATCCCCTTAGATTAGATCCCTGTGCCTCTGTCCAGCAGAGCCATTAGTTCCCTGTGCCTCTGTCCAGCAGAGCCACTGCAGTGATCCCTGGGGTAAATTTTCTGATGTTCATCGTGTTACCCTGCTGCAGTCATCACACTTGGGTTATCCTGCTGTCAGGCAGTCCCGCAGTTGGCCCGAATTCCAAAGTCTTGGTCCGGCGTCAGTTGCTGTCGCTTCTTCCCTGACGTCAGTGTGCCAGGGGTATATAAGAGGCATCCAACACCATTTTCTTCAGTCTTTCTTGTCACGCGGTGCCCGAAGCAGAAGCAGTTCACAAGTGCCGGTCGGCCGACACCTGAGATTTTCGATTTGTATTTCAGTCCGAAGTCTTCAATAAAGTTAAGTACCCCCTTGGGGAACATTTTCTTGCCTCAGTCCAATGTCAGAAAAAGTTAACAATTGCATTTCTTGTGGGAAGCAAATACCTCATTAGGACTTCCATTCCTATTGTATTCCTTGCCTAGGCCCAGACCACAACGTCACAACTTGTCGGTTTTGTGCTAGGTTTAATAAACGAACTATCAAACACCGTTTTGACTTTGCACAGCATTACTTTGGTATGAAATTTAATTATATCATGCCGTCGGAGCAGTCGGTGACCGCCATTCATAAAAAATGCAAGGATAAGGACAGACAGCCTAGGAATAAGCCAGACACCGAGGCCTCAGCTGGGCCTGTCGCCTGTTTTCCGGTTTTCAATGAGGCACCTACACAGCCCCTGATGACCGCAGAACTGGAACCCCAGACAGCTGCGGATTCCCAAGCGGAGGCTACTAGGCGGATGCAGCCATCTACCGACACCAGAGCAGAACTAGACACTGGTGCAACGGAAATACCTTTGGTTGCAGAAGGTGTCTTCAGACCGACTACACTCACCATTAAATCTTATGCTAAACTTAAAACTCCTTTAAAACCAAAGAAAACTGTACATCTGTCTACAGTTCATGGCCCAATGCCTAAGAAACAGATGCTTAAGATGGCTGAAGATTTGATTACCCTTATCAGGGGTTCCCATCCCCCTCCTGATAAAAGACCAAGACAAGAGGAGGATTATGCATCCTCTGACCAGGTTTCTCTCTCCTCAGATTCTTCTGAGGAACAGGATTACACTTTTCCATCTTATGAAGATTCTGATGCTGAAGACTCTATTCCCTCAGCATCTCCCCCTGAAGACTACTCCTTTGGGGAAACCCTACATACCATGAGGGAACATTTCCACTAGGAAGGCCAGGATTACTCAGATTCTAAGAAAAGGCTCCGAGAGTTCCTTTTACTACCCCAGCACAGACGTCTTGCTAGCCCTCCTGTTCTAGATATTGTGGATGATGTTTACTTGGAGTCTAGTTTAAATCCAGACTCTCTTCCTCCTGCTCCAGCCAAACCAGACAGATACTACAGAGTACCTGACTCACACAAATTCCTTTACAAAAGCCCTGTAGCTGACCCAGAAACAATTTCCCAGGGTCCTAAGGGAGCAAAAGCTTCTATGGCTAAAAACCCTGTGCCCTCTGAAAGTGATTCCAGAGCCCTAGATAGATGGGGAAAGAAAATATACACCTCAGCTACTCTGGCTATGAGAGCATTAAATTGCCAGTTTCACATGTTGAAATATCAACAATTCCTAATGTCTCAGTTAAAACAAAAAATGAGCACACATTCAGAAAAGCCTGAATTCAAGGAAATGCAGGATCTGTTGCATGCAGCTGAACAGGTGGGCAAACATACTTTACAATGCGGATTTGATTCATTGGAAGCTTCTTGTAGAGCAGCTGTTACTGGCTCTGTCATACGTAGACATGCTTGGTTAAAAGAACAAACCCTCCCTGACCATGTTAAAGCAAAATTATTGGATGCACCTTTACAGCAGGATGTATTATTTGGTGTCAAAGCAGAAGAGGTTTTAAAGAAAATGGAGGATAAGGCAAAGTCTATGCAAACGGTCAAGGAATTTTTGCAGGTACAACCCCCTCGTTTCAGCAGAAATTGGTCAACAAAAAACTGGTCCTTTCCAGCTTCAGACAAATCACAGAGGGGCAAATACAGATGCCCAAGGGGCAGAGGTCAGTCACAGGGCCCTTACAAACCTCGCCAATGGGGTTCCGCTACCCAGAGAGGAGGAGAAGACAGGCCCCAAGCTAGCAGAAGACAAACTCAATGACTCTATCCTCAAACTACCAAGCAAATCTCTCCTGGCAACTCCCTTGGGAGGAAAACTAGCATTTTTTGCAGACAACTGGCACATCATCACAAAAGACAAATGGGTTCTAAACATTGTCTCTCAAGGATACAGATTCCACTTTCATACCTTACCAAGGATCAAAGGAATGTCAAACCTGCCACCAAATCAATGGGCAGAGGCACAACAACAAATTACAGCTCTCATGAGCATGAGAGCCATTCAACAGGTACCTACACAGGAGCAAGGACAAGGATTTTACTCAAGACTCTTCCTTGTCCCAAGAAAGGACAAAGCATGGAGACCCATTCTGGATCTTTCAATTCTGAACACCTATCTGCAAGTACAAAAATTCAAGATGCTAACACTACAGCAGCTTCTTCCCATGCTGGGCAAGAATGCTTGGCTGGTCACTTTGGACCTCAAGGAGGCATACCTGCATGTCCCTTTCAGACAAAATTGCAGAAGATCCCTCCGCTTCATTGCAGGTTCAACGCATTATCAATTCTCTGCACTGCCCTTTGGCTTATCTACTGTGCCCAGGGTCTTCACAAAATGCCTGGCACCAGTAATTGCATACTGCAGACAAAGAGGAATTCGAATATACCCATACCTGGACGACTGCCTTATTCAAGCAGAAAGCAAGGACATTCTTTTAAAGCATCTGGCATTTGTCAAACACCTTCTAAGTTGCCTAGGGTATACAATAAACAAAAAGAAATCAAAACTAGTGCCCGCACAAAACATAATATTCCTAGGTGCCAGCTTGAATACAACGGCCCAGATAGCTTTTCTCATGCCAGACAAGCAACGACAGCTGTTTCAATATTTCAAAATAATGGCAACAAAGACCCAACTCCCTGCAAGAAAAATTCTGCACGCCTTGGGATTCATGGCATCTTGCATACTACTAATACAATTTGCAAAACTGCATATGAGGAAATTACAATGGTACCTGAAAAGTGTATGGACTCAGCACAGCCACAACTTGGAAACAATGATACCACTCATTCCCTGCCTTCAACAGGAGTTTCTATGGTGGGCACAGGCATGTCACATCAACAAGGGTCAGCCTTTCACCTCACCCACAGCCAGGCAAACTATAACAATAGATGCATCAGACTATGCCTGGGGAGCACACATGGCAGGGCAGTGCATTCAGGGCAAATGGACAATAGATCAGAGGCATCTGCATATCAATCAAATAGAAATGCTAGCAGTACAGAATGCCCTAACAGTTTTCAAGGACCTTCTACACTCAGGACAACTAATAATAAAGACGGACAATACCACAGTCATGTGGTACATAAACAAGCAAGGGGGCACACATTCCTACCCTCTATGCAGGCAAGCAATGACCTTGTGGTACACTGCACTGTCTTACCAGGTTGAATTACAAGCACAATTCCTGCCAGGAAAGAAAAACACATTGGCAGATGACCTAAGCATAAACATCATGGATCCACACGAATGGAAACTAGATCCACAAGTATTTGCAATGATAGCTCAAAAATGGGGACGCCCAAACATAGATCTGTTTGCAAGCCCCCACAACCACCAACTTTAAAAATTCTGTACAAGGACCTTCCATCCACTAGCTTGGAAAGTGGATGCCCTCTCATTCAGTTGGAAAACATTAACAGTGTATGCCTTCCCTCCACTACCTCTTCTAGCAAAGGTACTGCTGAAAGTCAGATTAGAGAGGCCACAAATGATACTCATTGCACCAGACTGGCCACACCAGTATTGGTACCCAATTTTAAGGAACATGGCTCACGGCCCACCATGGATTTTGCCACAAATTCTTCACCTGCTCACCCAGCGAGACCATCAGATTCTACACAGCCAGCTCAAGACTTTAAACCTGGCTGCATGGCAAATTACCTAAACAACCAGCCAACACCTTTATCCAAAGCTGTTATGGATGTCATTCTAGAGGCCAGGAGGCCCAGCACCAGGAAAACCTATTCAGACAAATGGAAAAGATTTTGTGCCTGGAACCATGCTAAAGGCCTAAACCCCCCTGATCCAAGCATCCTTCAGATTCTACAATATCTAACTGAGATGTTACACAAAGGACTTTCCTTTTCATCTATTAAGATCCACACCTCAGCAATTTCAGCACATTACAGCACGGATCCTCCTTTATTCTCACATCCATTCCTAAGACAGTTCCTCAGAGGGGCTAAGAACTTAAGACCGCCAAGGAGAGCTCCAACACCTACTTGGGATCTCAACTTTGTTCTGGAAAAGCTTACACTGCCGCCCTTTGAACCAGCTTTTTCATCAGACTTAAAATTTCTTTCATGGAAAACTGCCCTACTACTAGCAATAACCTCAGCTAGAAGAGTCTCAGAGCTACAGGCACTAATGGCAGTGGAACCTTTCATTATTTTTCATCAAGACAGAGTCTCTCTATGAACTAATCCTTCCTTTATGGTAAAGGTGGTATCCAGTGTGGCCATAAACCAAATCATTCACTTGCCCACCTTCTTCCCAAATCCCCAGAACAAAGGAGAAAGACTCCTGCACTCTTTGGACATTCACAGGCAATTACGTTACTACTTGGATAAAACTAAGGCTTTCAGAAAAACTGACCAGCTTTTTGTAGCCTATGCTACAGGATCACAAGGAAAAGCTATCTCAAAACAGACCATTTCAAAATGCATAGGGCATTGCATACGTTTTTGCTACATTCATCATGGGAAACCAGTACCTGCTAACATTAGGTCCCACTCTACCAGGGCTACAGCTACATCAGCAGCCTTTCTCAGGGGAGTGCCAACCAAGGACATTCTGGAAGCTGCTACTTGGAGTTCAGTGTACACCTTCACCAAACACTATCATTTACCTCTATACTCTAAGACTAGAGCTGGTTTTGCCACTGCAGTTTTTCAGGGCTTACTAGCTCCTTCTAACCCTGTCTGACTCCACCTCCCATCCTTAGCTTTGGGATTCAACCCAAGTGTGATGACTGCAACAGGGTAACACGATGAACATAGTACAGTTTTGTACCTACCATAAATGTAGATGTTCGAGTGTTCACTCTGCTGCAGTCCAGGTTACCCACCCTCCATCCCCTCTGAACTAGCTGAACTTATCTCTACCACTCTATCCTATACTACCTCTGTGGTGTATTTGCTTGTACCTAAGGGTTTTGTTTTATTTTTATATAGCTATATGTGTGTGTATATATATATATATATATATATATATATATATATATATATATATATATATATTTTTTTTTTTTTTTTTTGCCTACCTATTGGGGGCACCTGACATCTGGGGCAAGAAAAACTGAAGAAAATGGTGTTGGATGCCTCTTATATACCCCTGGCACACTGACATCAGGGAAGAAGCGACAGCAACTGACGCCGGACCAAGACTTTGGAATTCGGGCCGATTGCGGGACCGCCTGACTGCAGGATAACCCAAGTGTGATGACTGCAGCAGAGTGAACACTTGAACATCTACATTTATGGTAGGTACAAAACTGTACTTTTCCCATCCACTCGTCAAGGTTTCTCATGAAGAGCGTTAGTGAGGAGCTTGGCCTATAGTAAATTGGAATCCAGTTCCAAAGCATGAGGAGTCTGTGGGGCAGGAATCTATCCCTCCAGCACATCCTATTTATGGTTGTGGTGAGATTTAGATCCCTAGAGCGTATGGCTCTCAGGGATTTGTTTTTTTTTTCGGTGGAGCATGTCCATCAATTCTGGGTTAGACATGGCCTTGTATGTCAAGCAGAGATCACCTCTGAGTAAGCGGTATGCAACCGGGTACAGCTGGAGTTTCTTCAGTTGGGCTGCATATGGCATCTGTTTGAGGCCAGTAATACTCTTGATGAGGTACTTCTGTGGTCTTTCCAACTGTTGCAGGTGTCTTGTAAGGTACATCCCAAATGGGTGTTGTACTCTATGATGGGTATGATGAGTGATGAGTAGAGGGGCATAATAACCTCTTTTGTTCTAGATGCGAACCCTTTTGTGATTAGGTGGGCCACATAGAAGGATTTTCTAACCACCTTGGCAACATGATTATCAAAGGAGAGATTACTATCTACTTGGGTCCCCAGATCCCTTATTACATTTCCTGTATTTAGGGGACTATCACATATGTGGCAGTTTGCGGGTAATTTGTTTTTTCCAAAGGGGATGACTATGCACTTTTTGGCATTTAGCTTGAAGCCATGATTTTGACACCATGTATCTGTCTCAGTGAGACCCTACTGGAGGATGTCTGTATCAGCCAGAGAGTCAATTATGGCCCCCAGTTTTCAGTCGTCTGTGAACTTGGTCAGCCATAGTCCTCCTGTGCTTGCCTGTGCCTCTGAGAAGTATATACTGAACAGGAGGGGTCCCATGACTGAGCCCTGAGGGACACCACTTGTAACCGGTTTAGAGTCGGAACTGGAGCCTGCACCTCTCACCATGTGGGTTCTATCCGTGAGCCAGTTGACATCCCATCTTGTGATGTAGGGGGTTATGTTCCAGCTGGTAAGCTTGTCTATAATACCAGAATAGGGAATGGCATCAAAAGCCTTTGCAAGGTCTAGGTAGGCTGTTTGGACCTCCTTTCCCTTGTCTAAAGCCTTGGTAACTGTCTCAAAGAAGTCCACTAGGTTTAGGAGGCATGATCTGCCCTTAATAAAGCCAAACTGGGTAGGGTCCAATGTTTGGAGGTTCCCAATATCTCTGTTAATGAGTTCCATGATGATGCGCACCATAGCCTTGCAGACCAGGCTAAGCAGGCTTATAGGGTAATAGTTCCCGGGGTCCGTTGTGGCTCCACCTTTGTGGAGCAGGATAACTGTTGCTATGCACCACTCTATGGGTACGTAGCCTGTAGAGAGGCTGAGTTTGAACAGTGTGTTTAGGTGAGGGGTTAGTTCATTTTGGAGTTCGTGTAAGACACAGCCTGGGACACCATCCAGTCCCACTGAAGCTGTGCTTTTGGCTTTGGATAGGACTGTTTTAACCTGTGTGTCAGTAACTGCTGGGGCGCTACATTCTTCTGGTATGGCTATGGGCCATTTAGGGGGTGGGGGGGGTGAAGTTTGAACTAAACCTGTCTGCCAGAATGTTGGCAATATCAGTCAGTTCAGTGCATTTTGTGCCATTCTGCACTAACTCAGAGCAAATCTTAGAGTTTCCACTTAGGTTCTTGACATAGCTAAAGAACGCTTTGTGGTTATCTTTGGAGTCCTTGGCAATTTTTCTTTCAAAGCTAGCCTTGGATGATTTTATGAGGGATCATAGTTTCTTGCTGATACTGATCAGGGATGTCTTTCCTTCTTGAGATTTTACTCTTTTCTGTACTAGTTTCCTCCTTCTGTTGTATAGCTTGTTTATGGCAGCTGTCCAACAGACTAGTTTCCTTTTCTTGAAAGAGTGAGTCTTGGTTTTGCTTGGAATAGCATGATCCATGCATTCTTGCAGGTGCTCATAGAGTGCCTTTGTAAGGGATTCAGCAGCTTGGACAGCATTGTCCTTTAGCACGGGGGCTGTGAATCTTTCCACCTCTTTTTAAGTAATGTGAAGTTTGCTTTTGAAAAGTTTTTCATGGTGGTTTCCTTGACTGGGCACGGGCCGGAATGTGGATATCCAGAGTGATTAGTATATGGTCTGATCTAACCAGTGAGGTGTTGGCCTCCGGTGTAGAACACCGGACGCCCATGTTGGTGATGACCAGGTCCAATATGTTGTCACCTCTGGTGGGGGTGTTGACCAGTTGATCCAGGGCATTTGAGTTTATAAATTCTCAAAAGCATTGGGCAAGGCAGTTAGTACTTGAGTAGTTCTACCAGTTAATGTTTGGATAATTGAAATCACCCAATATTAGGGTGTTTGGTAGGACCTTCATATTTTCCAGTGTTTCCAGAAATGTGGAATGGGGGTGCTGGGTCATGGTGGGTAATTTGTAGCAAGCTACAATTTGAATTGCAGTTTTGCCTGTTGTTAGTTGCACATGGATGATCTCTGAGGCATTGTGCTGCACCACTAACCTGGAGGTGTGGGTATCCTTGATGAATATGGATACACCTCTGCCTTTTGTGTTTCGGTCCGGGTTCTGTGGCTGAAAAGTATGGTACGAGTTATAGCCTGGTAGTGCTGGGGTGCTCTCTGAAGCATTAAACCAGGTTTCTGTTACTGCACAGATATTAATGTTCTCCATACTGAGGAGTGCCTCAAGTGCATGTATTTTGAGTTTTAGACTTCTGGCATTGAGTAGCATTACCCTTAATTTTTGATTACTTGTGTTATTTACGCTGGTGGGTTTGTCTTTTGAGCCTTGACTAAAAAAGGCACTATGGGGTTGGCTAAAGCCTTGTCCAGTATTAGAAAGCCTAAGGGTGACAGGTGCAAGCCATCTTTTGCAAAGCAATGTGGCTTGTCGAGCATGTCATCCCAGGTGGACAGATACTGGATCCCCTTTGAATGAAACCAGAAACTTAGCCAGTTGTTGAACTTGATCATTTTTTCTTTATACTGTGGTATCATTCTTGGTGAGGCAGGATGCTACTCATTGTCAGGGTCATACCGGTCTGGGCTACATGATCAGAGAACTCTTCCATGTCTCTTTTCATGTAATCCAGGGAGGTGCATCTCAGGTCATTCACACCAACATGGACAATGACAGAGTCATATTTGTACTTGTTCTGGAGTGACCTGAGTGCTTGTGTTATGTGGTGGATCCCTGTGCCCAACAGGCAGCTAACTGTAACCTTGTTCTTGCCCAGCCTAGTTAGTAGGACATCAGTGTGCCTGACTATAGAGTTGCCTGTTACTAGTGTGTATACCTCCCAACTGTTCCGAATTACTTGGTTTTTACTGAGTTTTGGGGTCCAAATGAAGGGGTGCCACGATTCCCGAGTGGCACCCCTTCATTTCCGATTTTTCTTTGCTTTATTAAAATTTTCGTGCTGTCGGAGCTGACGTCATCACGTGTGCCATGACGTCAGCGCCGTCAGGCTGCCAGCCAGTCAGAATTGAGCTCAAGGAGCTCGCATCATCATTTCTGACTGGTTGAATTAAGTTAATGGCGGGAATGCAAGCTGGCGGGCCGCAAAGCTGATACAGCAGTTCGCCGAGCCGGGAGTGCTGAAACGAGCCGGGATTAATGGCAGCAACATGGGGAACAGAAGAGGGCCGAGCCAACCGACTGACCAAGATTAATGGCAGCAACATGGGAACAGAAGAGGGCTGAGCCGACCGACCGACCAGGATTAATGGCAGCAACATGGGGAATAGAAGAGGGCCGAGCCGACCGAGCTGCAACAGAGAAATAACTACTCAGGGTAAGGAATGACGTGTGTGTGTGTGTGTGTGTGTGTGTGTGTGTGTGTGTGTGTGTGTGTGTGTGTGTGTGTGTGTGTGTGTTATGTACTTTTGACAAACAAAAATTTATCACAACGTGATGCTGGTGATTTGAAAACATTAAAAATTCTGCTTTAAAAATAAACCTTATTGAAACAAATCAAATATAGTATTGCCTACAATGTCCCATTTCATCCACTCCCTTTTGTCAAACAACATATTTGCAAAAGAAATAGCACCATGGACTCCTGCTTGAAAGAACTAAACCCCAACTGCAATATAAACTGATCACATTGCAGGGAAAGATATCTGTCTCAAAGAATTCCTCTTCTCTGGAACAGGCTTCTTTTTATGCTAAACAATGCAGCTCCTTTACCCACTTCAAATATAGCTTGGATGAGTGAGTGCTTAACTATGAATAAATTCCTGGTCTACCTCATCTGTCCCACATAGCAAAGGACATTCAGTGTTAACATTTGCTCTTAATGAAGGGTAAGCACTTACAGGGACTTTACTGGCTAGGATGCAAATGCTCATACTGATCAACAGCCTACTTATGAAACTATGAGCTATGTAAACTTCGAAACAAACCACTGCCTGTCTTTGTGTGTATGTGTGTGAAAATGCCCCCATATAATACACTTGGTGGCTAGAGGTATTCAGGCTCAAACCCTGTACCTTTAGGTACAGGGTAAAAAGAGCCTACTACCCCTAGCCACCACCATTTCTGTGTGAGTTGAGAGCTATGATGAGAAGTGACATTTGTTTTCTCTAACAGTTGAAAGTTATGTTCTGAGCTTTGTCCCGAAGATTATTTTTTGTACTAAGAGTTGAGAGAGCTATGATGAGAAGTAAGAACATTTTTTTTTTGCTAAGAGTTTAGAGCTATGATAAGAAGTGAACACACAATTTGTATTCCCCTATTATTGTTTTTGTGCTAACAGTTCAGAGATATGGTGAGTGAGAAGTGAGAACTGAATTTGTATTCCCCCATTATTGGCTTTGTTGTTTGTCCATGTTTTTTGTGTTGAGGTTAAGAGCTATGTTCAGAAGTGAGAAATTAATTCACTAAATGATGGCTATTAAGTTTCAGTCTTCCTATTTTTCAGGCAGCTGCTGATATGGGATAGTGGTATGTTGTTCTGAATGTAGTGCATAGAGTCCTGGGTTCAAATTAACCTGCCAGTGAAATGCACAATGGTAGCACAACATTTTATTCTAGCAACTTTACAAAATTATACAAGCAATGTTTAAAATATGTCCCTGGTTTTTGACCTTTTGTCCCCCTCTCCCCAAAAAAAAAATGAAATTGAAAATAAGTGCGAGACGCTGTGCAAGATGCCTATGGCTTACACTACTGTCATTCTATTTATAGTGTGGGTGTGGAAGCAGACTTTTATGATGGAAAAGTTCTGAATTGGGCAGTTTTGTCATTATTGGTTCATGTGTTTTGTTTCATTGCCTACAGTACAGATTACTGGTAAAATGTTCAAACAATAAATTTTAAAATGCGCTCTAACATGTGTGTTGTATTATACAAGGAATATAATTTAATAAATTCAGGAAGGTGTATAAAGAAAAGAACACATGTATGTTTCTTATTTTGTGTGCAAGGGGCCAATGATTTGAAAACATCCCAAAGGTAATCTTTATCCACCACTGGCCAGATGCATTTTCTTTGGATGTGGTGTGGGTTTCAATGCTGTTTCAATGAATGTGAGTTTCAAGGGCAAAGTTTAATGTCAAGCCTATTTTCATTGTGAGACAGTATTGCTTTGTTTACCAGATGATGTCTTTTAGTGTTTCTGCATTGTTATGCTGTTAAATGTAAAAATAAAATTCAAATCATTGTAGAAGTAAAGCAGTATGCATACATTAGTGTTTATGGCAAATGGGGCAAAATAGCCAGGTAACAGGACACTGGAATGGCTGCAGGGGGGACTCTGGTGCCATGTTTTGGTTGTCTGTTCTTCAATTTGTGTTCGAAAGTTGGTATCCCACAATTCCATTGGAGTGGGTGGGGTTAAATAATTAACTATTACATAATTAGATGTTAATCAGTGTACAGATTTGTACCTATTTTTCATGGGCCTTGTCCAGAATTTTGATGTTTCCGGGTTGAGAGGTATGCTAGTGTGTTGGGTATGTTATTTTGCCTTAAGCACTGTGATTGTGTGGCACACTGATTATGTGAAGTATGTGTTTCATGGTTTGTGAAGGGGTTTGGAGGCTGCTTGGGTGTCTGCTTTGGAGGTCTCTGTTGCTTTTGCAGATTTTTATTTAGAGCCTCCGAGTATGTTTTCGTGTATTTATGTGTGTTATTTCCCGGTGTTGGTTTAGTAGGTCTATATGAGACTGGTGGTGTCTTTCAAGTATTTTCCTTCTCCTCTTGACTGTCAGTTCCAGTCTTGGGTTGAGAGAGCTTTGCCTCCAGTTTGGCTGTATAAATGCATCTCTCGCATATATTAGTGTTTGGTGGTCAGAGGAGAGGGTTGTCTGTGTACATGAGGCAGTTGTAACATTGCCTCAAAATGCCCAGATTCACCAGTTGGACTGAAGAGTACACATGAAACTGCCCTTTGGACTTGCCTGAATAGGTAAAGTGAGCTGTTTTACTGATTCGCTGGTAGGGACGAATAGAGAGCCTTGTCCTTCTGGACAGTATAGGGGGATCTAGTGCTAGGGTTAATTAGTGCTTGTTATAAGTTTTGAGCAAGTGCTGGGCTGTGAAATGAATGGTTTGAGTGCTTAAGTTGAAAGTTTATCTAGTTCCAAGGGAAAAATTGAAGAGTAGACTTTGTGGAGCCAGGAATAGTTTAACCCTAGCTAACCGGCACTGCCCAGCGTACAAAACCGTGCAAATGTGGTTTTTATAGCAGGGAAATGAAAGAGATAGAAATTAGACCAAAATGGCCCTATAAACTACTAACTTCTGGGTGAAACCACCCCTCCTGGGACAGATAGGCTGCTCAAAGCTCCCTTCTCTCACAGGTGAACAGAAAAACTTCCTTCTATCGAAGTAAGGTATGGGCAAAACAGAAACTTGTAACACAGCCCTGAATTCAGCAGTAACCTGAAAACTGGACTATACTAGTTCAGAAAGGCAGGAAACAAGTATATAAATATATATATATTTTTTCAGAAAATAAAGCAGATACAATCAAAAAAAAAACACTTTAAATGCACAGAAAGGGCTATCGCACTTTAGTGTGTAGCCTACAACAGTTAAACAGATTATTTAAACACAAAAATAACTTAGTTCAAGTGCAGGCAGCAAATAAGTATAATATGTAGCAGAAACAAGCTTTTTAAATCACAGAAACACTAAAAAATTGGCGTTTTAGGCAGAATTAAAGACAGCAAGAAAATGCAGAAAAATAATACTAATCACTCCAAATTCTGTCTTTTGTCTCTTTGCTGCTGTAGAACTCTGCAGGACACCTGGCAGGCACTTGCTGAGCTGAATACAAGTGCAAAAAAAGTGCAAATGTGGTTTTTATAGCAGGGAAATGAAAGAGAGAGAAATTATATTCGACAACAGATTATTTTGGATTTATGCAGTGTTGAAGAACGTGTATAGATTTTATTAGATGTTAATTTAAATATTGATGATGATGGAGATATCCACACTAAATTATATAAGAAACATGAACAAAATACATAATTGAGTAGGGACAGTATGTATCCTTCATTTGTGTTTAAAAGTGTCCTTAAAAGTCAATTCATGCAAGTTAATAAACTAACTAGCAATGATACATGGCTCAGTGAAGCATTTAATAAATTAACTTATGTATGACTTTGTGCACGGGGGTTATAATGTAGATGAAACTGATAATCTTAAGAGACACGTCTTGGCATATAGGACTTTAAGTGCACAACCTTTGTTCAAGCATCGAGGGCAGCAAAAGAAACAGTGACGTGATCAACAACAACTAAAAGTTACCTATATGTTATTCTCAAATAATAGCTGAGACTATTATAGAGCTGAAATTGTTTGTACGAAAAATAGCTCTTAAAGAGCAGTTTGTTGTTTCTGTGTCACATGAAAGTGTATGTAACTATAAAAAGCCAAGTGCTTTTTGTCCAACATTGTCTTCCACTCTGAAAGTTTTTTCAACTGTATGTGAACAATAGATTTATAATCTTTTTGAAACCAGTAGTGAGTATAAACAAAATAAGTTTTATAACAAATAAAAATGAGAGACAAGCACTTGAAAATGTACAGAGATATAGTGACATTGTAATATGGCCAGCCAATAAAGGCAATTCCTTTGTTGCATTAGATAAAGAGCATTATGTTACTACTATGAACACCATGCTTAGAGATAACAATACAAATACCAGCATAGAACTTTATTCTGTACAAAAGTTAATTGAAAGGTTCACCAAGTCTCTTGTTAACTGCTTTGAAGAAACAGTTCTAAAGAACTGTTCCAGTATCTTATAGTAGAACATCCTGTTGCACCTACATTGAATGGTTTGCTGAAAATACATAAAAATCTTGTAACTCCGGCTTTTAGACCCATAGAAGCTGGACGTGGATGGCTAACCCAACTGGCGTCTTTAATAGAAAGACATTTAAGACCCGTTTTAGACAAGTATGCTATTATTTTGTGTGGTACAGAACATTTCTTAAGTGAATTTTACTCTTTTCTTGATAGTTATGCTGAAACTGGTACAGAGATTATTGTAACTTTAGATGTTATGTCTCTGTTTACAGTCATACCTAACCAAATATGTCTTTCCTATGTAAAACATTTTCTTAAAGAAGAAGGCTCTCTCACTGATGAAAAAATAGAGTTTATTTGCTACCTTATAGAATATAATGTTTTTCTGTTTGAAAAGCAATATTACTTGCAGACCTCTGGCGTAGCTATGGGCATGTCCTGTACCAATAGCTACACCAATATGGTCAAGGCATACCGGGAAAATGTAAACATCTTAAATGTTGAATAATTTAATGTGCATGTAAAATTCTGTCGGCGTTTTGTTGGTGACATATATTTTTTGGAAAGTAGACCTTGAAAATTTAAATAATTTTCTAAGTGCTATAAATTCAAGTAGACCCTTCCTTAAGTTTACAGTGAAACATGTTTGCACTTATATAGATTTTATTGATGTTACCTTGTATAGGGGCATAGATGGAAAGCTGCACACTAAGAGATATAGAAAACCATGTTATACACATAGTTATCTTGAACGTAATAGTATGCATCCACCACATGTTTTTGAAAATGTGGTAAGAGGTCACCTTTTAAGAGTTTCTAGCCTCCATGACCAGGAACAAGAATTTGAAACAACTATCTGTTCCACTAGTATGGAATTTATAGAATGTGGTTATAAACCTTTTGAAGTTAGTAAAGCACGTGAAAGGGTCAAGTTAGACAGACAAAGTAGTGGACGCCCGTTTTTTTTTCACGTAAAGAAAACATAAGAAAGACTGCCCATAATAGTTATATCAGTGTAGCTTATTGTATGACTTTTAGTACTGATAGCATAGATATAAAAAATATTATTCCAAAAAATTGACATATTTATCTTCTGAACCTATTCTATGGGAGTTTATTAGTGCAGCCCCAAATTTTATTTATAAAAATAAAAAATCGTTGAAAAGACAGCTTTGTTTCCCTGACACAAGTAAATTACAACAACCTAGTATTAGAACTAGTTTTGGTACCTCTATCTGTGGTAAATGTACTTTTTGTAAATACATTGATGTATCTAATACATTTATATAACCAGACAATGGTAATCATTATGTTTTTAAAGTTAAAGTTAATTGTGACACTAAAAACGTATTTTATTTAGCACAGTGTGTGACTTGTTCAAAATTTTATATAGGAAGAACTAATTGGCGACTTAAGGAACGAATTAGAGACCATTATTATTGTGCCAATAAGGGCGATAGTTATAGTGTGTTAGCTAAACGTATACTAGAGAAAGGCACTAACCATTGGTTTAAGTTTATGGCAGTAGAAGTAATTTACGAAAGTTTTAGGTTGGGTGATATAACTAATGTCACAGAAGGGGAAGATTTAAGATTGATTCTTAAACTATCAGCACATAGATGTGCAGGTCTGAATGAATCAGTACCTCTTAAGCCAGTTCTGAAAGAAAGAAAACTTCTTAAGTGTACTGCTATGTGTGTTTTTATGGCAATAGCCTTTAATAGTTTCTGTCTTAAAAGAAAGCTTTGCTTTAAAATTTTATGGCTACTGTACTTGAATGTTTTTTTATTGGTAGATATTTATTTTTTATTTATTTATTTATTTTATTTTACATTTGTTGACCGGGCTAGTCCAACTGGATACATATCCATTTTCAGCAGAGGCCCGGGGAGAAAAGCTCCTCGAGAGTACAGAACAATATTTTACTTAAATCAAAAAATAAAACAATTCAAAGTTTAACAGGTGGAAGTACCATATAAAGTTAAGCTATTTTATGCATGAAAGAACATATTGGAGTAAGTAGTTTAATAAATAAGGAAATGTGTTCAGTTCCAAACACATTTGATTGTAGTATCTTATGTTAAGTATATATGTTAACATAGTAGGGAGACTGAGAGTCATATTATGATATAAAAGAGAGTCCAATCAATTGAAAGGCCAGATATAATTTTGGTTTTCATTAGGCAGTTAGATTATACAGTCATTAAGACTTAGTAACTTAATGAGAAGAAGACGTGAGAGGTTAGTCTGGGTTCAGACAGGTGCACAGCCAATGTGATTTGAGGTAGGTTTTAAGCCTGATTTTAAATTGTGTTAGTGAAGGTAGGGAGGTCAGGTCACTGGGGAGAGAGTTCCAGGTTTTACCCACAGTATTAGAGAACAGAGAGTCCCCTGCGTTATTGTAGGTTTTGCGTATTTGTACTAGTATTTTGCTAGATGAGCGCAGGGTCTTAAGGTTGCTGTAGGGGGTGATAAGGTTGGTAAGAATTGGTGTGTTGTTAGGCTGATACAGGATTTTATAGGCAAATGTTAATTGTTTAAATAGAAGTAGATTAGGTAACTCTAGCCAACCTAGATTTTGATAATTAATACAGTGATGGGTCCTAAATGTAGAGCCTGTCGCAAATCTCACAATATTGTTGTAGGAGACAGCCAGTTTGTTCATGTTGTTTTTTGAGAATTTAGTATATATAGGGGAGGCATAGAGGAGGGTAGAGATTAAGTGGGTCTGGGCAATAGTAGATCTTGCTAGTGGGGTAAGAAAGGATTTGATTCTATAGAGGGAGCCTAGTTTTTTGTTAACTGTTTTTATGGTATTGTTAATGTGGCCTTCAAAGTTAAGGTTATTGTCAATTAGAACCCCTAGGAGTTTTGTGGTAGAGTCGGGGGATATGATGGTACCATTGTTAGATGTGACAGTAAAGTGTAGAGGTGTGGCCCTGTGGGTGGGAGTAAAAAATAGAAGTTTGTTTTTTTTGGGATTTAGGATGAGGCACTGATGTTGTAGCCATTCCTCAACTATGTTAAACACTTTTTGGGTGAGAGATTGAAGGTCTGCTGGAGTTGGGGCCGAGCATATTAATGTGGAGTCATCAGCATATTGTATTAAGGAAGCTTGAGGAATAACAGTATACAGGTCATTGATGAAAATAGAGAATAGAAGTGGTCCAAGTATAGAACCTTGGGGGACACCTAGTGCAATGGGGAGAAGGGGAGATAGGTTGTTCTCCCACATAACTGCTTGTTGCCTATTGCTTAAGTAGGATTGAAACCATTGTATAGTAAGTGTATCAAGAGATAGGTTTTTCAGTGTGTTTATGAGAAGTTGGTGGTTAACCATGTCGAAGGCTTTGGAGAGATCAATAAAGAGGGCTGAGGACAGAGTGTTGTTATTGCAATTTTTATTTATACAGTCAGAGAAGGATAAAAGGGCAGTAGTAGTACTATGAAATGGCCTGAAACCGTGTTGGCAGTTAGCTAATAAGTTATCTATTAGGTGTTTTAACAGTTGCATATGAATGCATTTCTCCATGATTTTTGCCAGAGGAGATAGTATGGCAATTGGTCTGTAATTGGATAGTTCCCTAGAATTTCCACCCTTATGAAGGGGGATAATGTGTGCAATCTTCCAAATGGAAGGAATTGCACCCTCAGAGATTGTTCTGTTAATCAGAATGGAAACTGGGTAGGCTATGGCATTTGCTGCTTTTTGTAGATATTCTGCAGGCAGGAGATCTGCTGCAGTGGTGGTAGGTTTGAGTTTTTGCAAAAGGGTACGGATAAGGGATGTAAGGATGGGTTTCAGATGAAATGGGGGAGGTAAGGTAGTATTAGAGGGTGATAGAGGTGAGCTGTCGGGAGATAGTTGATTGGCAAGAGACTGAATGGTCTCAGTGAAGAAGGTATTAAAGGTCCTTGCAATTTGCTTTGGATTGTCCTGGTCAGTACCTACAGGGGGGGGGGAGTGACAGTACGGCCTGGGTGTAAGAGTGTATTTATACCTGCCCAAAATTTTTGGGGTTTACTTTGCTGGGTATTTTGGAGTTGAATGTAGTACTTTCTTTTATCTGACAGTATTGCCTTTTTTGTGTAATTTCTTAGCTGTCTGAACTTTATGTGATCTTCTTGGTTTTTAGTAGTACGCCATTTGGTCCAGATTTTATTTCTGAGTAGCATTTTTTGTTTTGTCTCTTTTGAGAGCCAGGGGGCAGGTTTGTTCATAGTTTTAATGGTCCTTTTTGGAGCATGGAGGTCAAGAATATTTAGAAATTTACTATTAAAGTAGATTACTGCTTCCTCTAGGATTAGACTTTTGAGGGGTGACCAGTTGCATGCTTTAAGTTCATTTTGGAAAATATCAGGGTTAAATTTTTTATTACTCTTAATTGTTCTATAGGTAATTGGATTTGGTATATCAGTCTTGAATCTGATTATGAAGGTGAGTGCATGGTCGCTTATATCCTCAGGGAGAGTCCCTACTTTATAACTTTGGTGATGTCTATTTATTAGTATCCAATCTAGGGTGCTTTCATTGTTATTGTGTTTATTGGTCCTTGTGGGGGAACTTATAGTTTGAGTAAACCCATGTAGGTTAAGATGGGTAGAGGGCTGTTCAGAAGTACAGCTTTTCCAATTAATATTAAAGTCTCCGAGTACTATTGTTTCTTGGGGATAATTGTCTGATAGCCAATTTAGGATATTTTCTAGGATATTAGAGTTATTCCCTGGGGGAAGGTAGACAGCAATAATATATATGGATTTATGGTTATTGAGTTGGAGTTTGGAGATAAGTATTTCTTCATTACTAGTTAGAGGGGGCTTAGAGTCAATAGAGGTTACTTGTAGTCTGGATTTGTATAGTATAGCTATTCCACCTCCCTTTTTAGCTAACCGGTCTAGTCTTAAGATGTTATATCCTGGTGGAGTAAATTCGTTGTCTTGTATAGATGGTTTGAGCCAAGTTTCAGTAAGACACAGGATATCAAATGAATGCACGTCCATGAGAGCATGTATTTGAGCAACCTTATTATTTATGCTTCTTATGTTAAGATGGGCTATTAATAGTGAGTTGGGAGGTCTGATAAGGGATTGGGTAGTAGTGGGGGTTGCTATATGGGTCACTCTAGAATGTGTAGAGTTTGGGCCTGGATTGGGTTGGATATCTCCATCTATTATTGATTGGAGTTGATTGCTAAGTGTAAGTTGCAGGTGTTTACATATAAGGAACAGAGATTTTTTAGCTTTAGGCCTATAGTATTTGATGTGATTTAGTCTGTGATAGTTTGTTGATATGTAGGCTATTGTACTAGGTGTGTTTGAATGAGTTTGAGTGTAAGCTATGGGTGTTAAGGAGGTTTGCTTTGTTGGGTAGTAAAGGTTTATGTGGTGGAGATGTTCATAGAATGTAAGTAGATAAAGTATAATAAGAATAGGTATGAAGGAGGATAATTGATTGTATTTTAAATATTTGAGATGCTGCTGATTTTTTGTATGGTCTGAAGAAGCGATTTTATCACGAAAGGGCTCACCTGTGTTTGAATAAATGTCTATTTGGATTTTACACTGCTCTTTGCCATCTGCTTTTTATTGGTTTGCTGTGGTGCTGTGTTCTACGTTTTTGTTCATACTACTTGGTTTGTGGTTGAGCACAGCTTTACAAGTCAGCAGGACTTGTTTTACCATAATTCTTGTGATTATATTAACTGTTTTTTACTCTTTTCATTTTAGTGTTATAAAATAACCTTATAGATGAGCCTATCTTACACATTTTTGTTTTCATTTATTGCTGAGTTTTATATATATATATTTATATATATGTGTGTGTGTGTGTGTGTGTGTGTGTGTGTGTGTGTGTGTGTGTGTGTGTATATGTGTGTGTGTGTGTGTGTGTGTGTGTGTGTGTGTGTGTGTGTGTGTGTGTGTGTGTGCAGACAGAGAGAGAGATAGATACATATCTTGATCAACCTGTTGTTTTCAAGTTTATCACTATTCATAATGTTATATAGCTATTTTGGAATTTTTATAAGACATCTTAAAATTGTTATTTGTTAATGGAATTCAGTTATTTACATCTGGTTCAAAATTTGAAATTACCTATAGCAGTTTATGTAAAAGTTATCAAATAATTATTATACAATAAAGGGTCATTACTATTCAGGAATGAGCACACTGATTGGAGAGCCTGCTCTGCATGCCTGTTCAGTCCGACCATATATCTGTAGAAGCCTGATTGCTGAAGTATCATTGAGGGCCAGACTTTCTATTGGCATATGCTGGATAAAATACTGCAAACCTGTTTTGTGACGGATAGACCAAAATATGAGAGAAACTAGGGATGTTATGCAAAACTGTGGACAGTTAAGAGTAATGGTTATCGGCACTAAGTTTTATGGTTGCACCGCTAACCATACCTTTCACCTGTCCATAGTTCTACAAAACATCTCTGATTTGCATCATATCTTTCCATCTTAATTTTTTTGGCAAATTACCCAACCTTTTTGACAGTGAGTAATGACATACATAACAATTTCAACTAAAAAAAGAAATACAGATGATCAAACAGTAACTGAGAAGGTATTTCTTCTGACACTTATATTACCCTGCACTGATGTTCTGTGTAAATTTAGGGATATAAATCCCATATGCATGTACAATTCATTTGCATACAGAAGATAGTATAGAAGAAGACTGAAGTGTCATTATGCAAAGACATTATCTAAGAAAGGTAATCAATTTTTTTTCATAAACAACACCATTATATAATAGCAATAGCCCACTCTTGGATGCAACTATCACAGGATTTACACATATTTGACTTTGTTTAACCACTCAGGTTTCAGACTCATGATCAAACCACACCATCCTTGGGGAAATCCTGTGATACCCACACCCAATCATAGGTTATTGCTAAATAAAAGATGTTCATATACAGTTATATTGTTTCTAACACATGGATATACTCCTTCTCGTGTTTACAGCTTGGTATTTTATAAAATATATACTTGATCCAGTTAAGGCATTCTTTTTGTTCGTGTGCTCATTAAAGTTGGTTTTGCTATCTGATGAAACCTCCAGTGCCTTATTTCTTGGTTATAACTTGTTTTTTCCTAAAGTCATTAAAAATGGTGTCTGTAGGCAGAACTATAATTATGTCATCTGAAACATGTTTCCTGAATTGTTTGTTGAGGAGCATAAATAGAAAAGATTCAGCAGTTCAACATTACCTGTAGATGCCGTATCAGCATGTTCTCCAAGCTTTAGAAATAAATTCCACTTTTGCAGTCAGTATGGTGATTGCACTCCATAACAGCTTGCACCCGAGGCAGTTATCTTCTTTATACAACCATAGTTATGGTTGTGCATGAAGACATATGTCTTCATTTGCCTTTTGTTGTAATTGCTATTGTTGTTTCTCCATGGTTTTGCAGTATGGCAAGCAAGATAGCAATCAGGTGTACTGTACTGTACATGAATGCAATTTCATAGTTTTGTTAAAAAGGCTATTGAGAAGTGCCATGTACAAAACAGATATAATGTAACTGGAATTTCATTTGTCTTAGTTGTGTTAAGAAAAGCAGTACAAACCAATAGCCTAGCATTGTAGTAGCAAATGAACAGTAAAGGAAAACATTGACCTTTGTCTGGGGAAGGAACGTAGAACCACACCCACTGTATTCCATGTGGATGTCACTTCTATTGGACTAAAAAGGAGTTTTTGGACAGTTAGGTACATGATATCCCCCAAAACAGTTGCTTTATCCTTTCTATGATGAAACCACCATGAAGACGAGTTTTTAACACATTTATCCAAATGCGGTACAAAGCAGGAATGTGGCATTGTACTGTATTGTATTACCAACTGGACAGGAAAGAAAAGCACTGACCTTGGTCTGGAAACTTTATCCAGGATCTCCACCCCAGCTTTGCATGTGGTTGTTATTGCTACTAGACCAGCAAGGAGTCTGTGGAAAATTAGGTACCTGGTATCCTCCAAATGCAGTTTCTCATGTCAGCAAGGAAACCACAGTGATGGAGAAATAATGACAATAAACCCCTGCAGATGTAACAGAGGAACTATGTAAATACTGCACAGTTTACAACCTCCAGCACTGATTATTGTTATTCTGATTTGGCCCATCTTTTTGTTGTACGTGTTATTTATATTTAGAAGTGGAATACTTGTTAACATGTCCCTTATTTTGTAAATTATATATTTTATATAGGCTTACTTATTTTGGGATTTATCAAATATGTTTATGTCTTTTGATAGATCTTCTTTTACCCTTCAGTAAAAGCAATGTCCCTTCACACTCTCAAAACAACAATTCCATATGTACCTACAAAGTGGTAAGAGATCTGGGATCACGAGTAGACTGCAAACTTAATGTTATTCACCATGTGTCTACTAGTAAGGAAGGCTTTTATGTAGCACACTTGATTATCAAAGACATCGCCTCTAGAGCAAAAGAGGTTATAACACCCCTATACTCATTACTAATCAGGCCCATAATTGAGTACAATGCCCCTTTTGGTATGTATAATAAAAAGCACCTGCAGCAAATGGAGAGACCTCAGAGGTTTATAACTAAGAAAATCGAGGGACTCCAGCACATGCCTTACACAGATCAATTAACATCCCTGTCACTATACTGAGTATTGTATAGACTTCCTAGGGGATACTTATACCTGCCTTACAGAGCAATGTCTCACCCAAACCTAATGAATTTGCTGTACATCTGTAAATCAAACAGGACTAGAGATATCTGTTCCAGGGACCTAAATATGGCCTGCAGCTAGAATAGGACATGCAGGAGGGATACGTTTCTCTCCCAGCAACTGCCACATCTTTGTAATAGGCTGCCAATTCATGTGTAGCAACGCACCTCTATGACACTGTTCAAAACAAATGAAACCAGAAAAAAGCACTACTGTTGCGAGTCCACAAGACAATTAATTCCAAATATAAAACTCAGATAAAATTTAGCACTTTCGTCAATGCCAGTTGACTTCATCAGAATAACCCAATGTACATGAAAAAGTATTTAAATAGTGTAAGCTTGACAGTGATTGGCTGTTACACCTCACAATTTTAAAACATGTTTTTTTTAAAAAAATTACCAAAATTTTCAAAACAATGCAAGAATATGAATGACTTTTAAAAACAAAATCTTGTTTTAAGCAGTTTTCCACAAGGAATTATTATATTAGTTTGAGTTTGCAATACAAGAACAAATATTCCAATACTTTTGTATGTTTGTATATATGTAATCACATTTAAACCTGTGGGGGACATTTAAACATGTCCTGCCTTTTCTTTCAGTATTGGTAATATAGTCAAGTGGTCATTCAACCCCAGGGGAAAGTTTGCTGCTAGTCTTAATTGCCATAAAAGTTCTTTCTTGTTTAAAGCATTTTGCCAATCTCCACCCCTCACATCAATATTTACTAGATCTCTTATGGCAAATTTAAAGCCACTGTAATCCACACATTGGGTACTGTGCTTATACAAAGCATTAGTTTCCTTTTTTGTTCTTTATATCATTTAGATGTTCATATATTCTAGTTTTAAATAACCTTTCTGTTTTCCCAATGTAAAAAGATATACAGGTATTACAGTAATAATGAAATTTTTCAAGTTTTAGGTGGGAAGCCTATTTTTACAACCAAGATTGGCCCTAATTTAAAAGTAATCTTGGAAAATAAAAATAGAAACAAATATCAGTGTGAACATGTCAATTTAAATGGTAGTAGACCCTGTGGTAGGTGTGCCTATTGTTCTTATATATTGCAAGACAATTCTATTTCTTTAGACAACAAGAATAAGAATATAGTCTATTTAAGAAGAGGTAACTGTTTTTCAAGTAAACTGGTATATATCGCTAAATGTAATACCTGTATATCTTTTTACATTGGGAAGACAGAAAGGTTATTTAAAACTAGAATATATGTACATTGTGTTATTCTGATGAAGTCAACTGGCATTGACGAAAGTGCTAAATCTTATCTGAGTTTTATATTTGGAATAAATTGTCTTGTGGACTCGCAACAGTCGTGCTTTTTTCTGGTTTCATTTGTTGTATTTGAGCACTACTGCACCACCTTTTTGGTTATACTGTTCAACGAACCTGGATGAGTGGATGGAGCACTGTAGATTCTTATCAGGCATAGTGTCCTCAACTCTCTTGGACATGGGCAGTCATTAATAAATACAATCATGTGTATTGAGTAGAGTATCTATGGTATTACAGTGGGATGAAACGGCAAGACTAGAAATGACCTCTGGGTCGATAGCCTAGTAACCTCCTATGATCCTATGTTAAATTTTTGGCATTCTTGTTTTTTTTTTTCGTTTGTCTGTTTACATTCACACTTTTTAGCCATTCAGTGCTGCAGTACTTAGCATTGCTGTCTGTCATAGTTTGGGACTCCACTTCAATTCCTGGGTGGGATGTTTTCTGAATAGAGTTAGCATTCCTTTGTTATGCCTGCATACGATTTCAAACGCAGTCTTTGTTTTCCTCCTGCTGTCCATCGATTATTGGGATAGACTAGATGTTCCCCATAACACTAGATGGAATAAATGAGGGATCAGAAAATGAATTAACATTATTGGTATAACTCCTTTCTAAACTGCAACTTGGCATTGAATTAACTTGGCTTTAAACTGCAAAAATGTGTTTAACTTTCACAATATCATTGTTATGATTGTCTTTGGAAGTGTGCTGATGTTTGCACAGTTAACAGGCAGAGGAATCATAGGTTAAAGTAGTACTAAGAGAAATAATCATTTTGACTTTCTTTTCTCACTTCTTTTCCCACACCTGCAGGAATCTGTAAAGCTTGTGTTTGCTTACATCCAATGCAGAATGTCAGTCAGTTTCAGCAGCTCCTTATGTAGCCCATTTGCCTTTGGTGCTGGAAGATCAGGCATCTATGGGTTCTATTCTCATCCTGGGTGGCTTGGCTTAATGTTTCAGTATGTCAGTGCAGTGTAAGGGGCGGCTGCATTTCTTAGTGTACCATCCTTAAGGAGAAGCATTAAACTGAAGCCTGATATACTAAGTTGGTGATAGCTCAGGTGGAAGTAAAATATCTCATTCCACTTATTTAAGAGTAAGGGTTCTTTAATGATAATCTTTACTTATATAAGTTATTTGCATAACTGATATTGCATACATTATTTACAATATTTACAATTATTTACACTCTATAGAATATTAACCAATTTTATGTTATTAAGCACTTCCCCCACCCTTTTTTCCAAAACCAATAACATTTTTTTCTTTAGAATTTCTGCTAATATCCATTTCCATTAAATTTAACTTAAGTCTCTCCATTCATAATGTCCATAAAATATAAAATATTATTCTGTCAACTTTCTTAACTTCTTTTTATCTTATCTTATCACAATATCTATATTCCAACATATTCATGTTTATATGTACTACCTTTTCCGAACCTTTCAGCATTTTATTTTTATATATTTCTTCCCATAACTTCTTTACCCTAATACATAAAACAAAACATGTTCTGTTATTTGAAGTTCTGCACAATAAATACATATTCTTTCTTGTTTTTATTTATAGGGTATGTTAGCGTTGACAGGTAGTTTACCTATTGATAATCTCCACAAAAAATCTTTGCATTCATATATTTTTTACACGACATGTATCTCATTTTAATAGCTTTCTTCTTTTTCATCTGTAAATGTTTCAAGGAAAAGATAAAGTAGTGTTCTTTCGTAATGTTTAAATGCCATTTTTTCCTATTTTTCAGCTATATTCACTTTTAACTTCCATAACAATATTTTGTTTTGATATTCCTTTATTTCTAATTTCATATATTTTTTCATTCTTTTCCCTATCTCTGTTTTCCAAAAATACTTATATTTATCATACAAAATGTAATATATATCAGATTCGTATTCTCTTTTCTGTAACTTGTTAAAGCTTTATACAGTTTCAGTGAAGCTGTATGAACAATTTGGTTTATTAACCCCAATCCTCCTTCTTTTTCCTTTACATACAAAATTCACCTTCTCACTGGATTAAGTCTGGATCCCCATGTGAATGAACATATTCTAGACGATATTTTGTTTTCATAATTAGTATCATATATGTACTTGCTACATATGCTAACTTACCTAATAAAATCAAATTTATTAGATACACCTTTTTCTTGTATGATAGCTTATATGACTTCCAGAATATACATATATCTATAGTTTTCTGAATAATTGTATCCCATTGTTTTGTAATATATTCAGGTTTTTCCAAATACTGTTCCTAATATATTTATAGTATCTTTATTAAATTGTATATCACCTATATTTATCATAAATCCAAAGTCTTTACTTTTTTCTTTATTTATACCTAAGTCAGTTGTCTTTAACTCTTTCATTAATTTCATGATTATTTCATCCATCTATTCTTTGTAGTGAATAATGCTGTCATCTGCATATGTAAGTATTGTTGATAATTTTATTTCTTCTACCATCTTATATCCTGCCATATTTATTGTTCTATTTATTTTCTTAACAATTACATTCATAACTAAAGATGATATGATACTCCTCACTGGGCATCCTTGCTTTATCCCACATCCTGTTTTAATTTCTTTACTTAGCCATCCATTTAAAATTATTCTTATGTTATTTCTTTCATATACAGACTTAATTATGTTAACTATTCTATCAGTTATGTTATAAGACCCTAATATGTCCCATAAAGCTTCATATTGGGCCAGAATCACAAATGGCTAAATTCTGTGCAGGAACAGTATAGCCGCTCCTGCACGCAATATGGCTGCTGAGTGATCCAAGCTAGGGCTGTTTTCGCATGCACAAGCGGCCCTGTACCGTTCCTGCATGGTATTCCATTCAGAAAAAAAAAAAAAAAAGAAAAACAGGAAATAGCAGCTCAGTTCATATGTGACCATTGGGTTTGCGTGGCGTGCCTCTGGGCTTAAACAGGAAGCCAATGGGAAGGGAAAACAGCAGTAGGAAGGCAATCAAGGAGAAGTAGCACAGCTGGCAGATGAAATGTATCGGAATCAGCCAATTACACACTAAGCAGCCCAGCCAAGTACACTACTATAAACTATGCAAATCCCTTTCACTCTGGTTTTTCCCACAAACTTTACACCACTGGTGTACACAGATGGGGAAATGTTACCTGACAAAACTAAAACAATGATAGGGGCTGCTGTCGCTCTCATACATCAATATGTGCAAGAGGCTGAGGGTGGTGAGGATGTGAATACTGACGACCATCCCACAGTGAGGAGAAGGAGAAGAGTGTACAGACCCAGGGTAACCTATCAGGGCCTACATGAACTGGAGATAGCGGAGCACTATTGGGTGGACAGGGACATTCTACAGCAAAGTGTTGAGCTGTGCCGGCCCTGCCTCACACAAAGAACCAACAGAGGGGATCCCGTCCCAGTGGATACCAAGGTATGTGTAGACTTAAGAATACTAGCCACAGATAACTTCCAAAGGGCAACTGGGGATATCATGGGGATCTCACAGGCATCAGCATTCAGGGTACTCCAGTTCCTGGATGCCATGTCAGCACATGCCAGTGAGCACATATATTTCCCCATCACCCATGAGGCGTTGACCAGCAATATGCATCTCTTCCATCAAATAGCGGAATACCCTGAGGTAGTGGGTGCTATAGACTGCATGCACATGCACATACACATCAAGGCACCACCCGGTGAGCGGGGTAGGCTCTACATAAACCACAATGGCTTCCCCTCCATCAACTGCCAGGTCGTATGCAATGCCCAGGGCATTATCTTGAATGTGTGTGCTGGCAGCCCTGGAAGCTATCACAACTCCCACATCTGGCATATGACACAGCTGTACCAGTCATTTGCCAGTGGGGACGTTCCATATGGCCACCTAGTGGGAGATGCTGGCTACGCACTGAAGCTGTGGCTGATGACACCTATAACAAATGCACACACACCTGAACAAGAACTCCATAATGAGGCACTTGCACAAACCAGAATCAGAATACAGTGTGTGTTTTGGAATGTTCAAGTCATTGTTCCACTGCCTGGACATATCCGGTGGAGCCTTGCAGCACTCTCCAGCTACATGTACACAAATGTTCATAGTATGTGCCATGCTACACAATATGATCCTGCAGAAGCAGCTGCAGCAGGAACAGCATGGGGCAAGGCCACAAAGCCCCCACCATTGCCAAGGCCATCACAGGCACAGAGAGACTCAGAGGAGGAACCACCTGAGCCTGCACATATAGGCAGAAGGAGGCATCCCCATTATGCCCAAGCCTTGGCAAAGAGGCAACGCATAGCACATACACTGACACAGTACAGACCCAAGAAATGACACCTCTCTCTGACTCGCACATACAGTAAAAGGGATGCCAAACATGATGCTACCTGCGCCTTACCATGTATAGGGTGTGTACTGTGTGCATCTGACATAGACCGCCCTCCAGCATCATCCTCAGTACTGGCCCAGCCACAAGGTAAGTCACTCTTCCTATCAATTACTGAATGGAGTAGTATGTTCTGATAGCTGTATCTATGGTATTGATGCGAGTGGCTGAATGGGATGGCAGCAGATACTGGACACCTATATGGGCAGCATGAAATCCATAACAGATACTGGTGTCAACACATTAAGCAGTACTAGACAAGGTGACAGATCCCACAGCAGTACATGTGGTGGCCCAAATGTGTGTCCATAGGACACTCACATGCATGTCAGTGAGGCTCACATACCCACCACCAGTTTCAGCCAGCAGGACAGGTGTAGATGACCATAAACAAAGGCTGGGCTAAGGCCTCCAATTGAAGGCAATGGTGAACAGCCCCCCCTCCAGACCTACACAGACAGACTGCAACAGGTCTGGCAGCTGTATGTTAGTTCTGAAGGGTAAGAAGTCTGAAACTGAAATGTAGGTCAGTAAAACCTAAGATCTGTACTCCACTGATATGCCTCCAGTCTGCATGATAGGTCAGAATACAAACTGATGTGGAAGCCAACAGAGTACCTGACATACCAGTACAGTCATAGCACAGTTTAAAGTTGTCAGGTGTGCCACCCCCCATAATCTTATGTAGAAATGCAGTAACATGTAAGTGTGAGGAGTAGTATCAGTGGACTACAGGTTACCTGAGCTGGCCCAATCTACAGGATAGATTGTTGCATGTGTACAATATGCAGGAGTCTGTGTGTTAGGTTGTTGTATGTTCAATATTGTCTGGAAGTGCTCTGCATGTAGGCATGAAGGGTTGTGTCTCTGTAGCCTATGGGCAGTACTGTGGTTGACAGGGCCATGTTCCGACAACTGCAGTGCCAAACACAATGCTTATCAGCAATACCCATGTCAGCAGTCATCCATACTCACTGTCCAGATGTCAATATCTGTCACCGTCTGAAAGATGGACATGCCATGAATGTGAGCCCGTACATACACACAGTACACAGGTGGAAGTACCCTAGACAGAGTGCATAAAATTTAACTGTCAGCTGCACACACCTTTGGAATTGTACAGACAGGTTAGCAGCACATTAGTTTTCCTTGTAGTATGGAATACTGATGTAGTCTGGCCAATCCCCTGCAGACCACAAAAGGCATAGTTATGAAGTAATGAGAGACTGCCTATGTCCCTGCACAAGGCAGCATAATGGCAATATCCCAGGTATATCTATGAGTCACCTGCAAGTAGCGTCCATATCACACATGCAGTTAGCTCACCCCACCATCAGCCACAGGTTTATCACAGGTCATATGCTTACTGTTGAGAATGAGTACAGTATGACCCCACTTCTGTATGGGAATATCCACAGAATGCAGCATGCTGAAGAGCTGTCCTATTCAGGTGTGTCCCTAGCTGCAAGGAGCACCCTACCTGCATCCAGACCAATGGATCAATATGGACAAGAACTATTGCCATTAACACCTTGCACACTTACCCTGTCACCCCAGGGGAATCCACTGGCTCGAAGCCTGTGAATGTAGGAGTGACAGAATGCAGTGATCTGCTACAGATGGCCTGCATCACTACCTAATAGCCTACAGTCCCCTGTCAAAGGCTTGTGCCTCACCCATTGTGCCAATGTATGGTATCTCATAAGATCACAACTAACAACCTAACACAGTCAACAGAACACAAATGCAAGACTATATTGACAAATCCCAGCAGCATGCCCCCCCCCCCCATGTCCCACTGCATGAACTGTGGACCAATCTATAAATACCGCTGGGATGAAGGGTCAACTATAGGGATACTTCTCAGATATCGCTCACATAATGTTAGGAAGAGGATAGAATAACAGAGTGGGGGGATGTAGACACATGGACGTCGTGAAGTGTGTGACGTCTGAAACTGATGTGTGCCCATACTATCCTTGCCTGCAAACCCAGTAATGAGTGGCTACAAACCTGCTCGTAAACCACAATGTGAAAGGGAACTGACCAGATATATGAGCCCTGCCTCTGGGTAACCTGTGTGAATCTGTACAGCTGAGAGGTATGGCCACAGTAGGATATGGCCATTCTGTTAAGTCGATATATGTACAAGAAGGGGATCTTCAGACACCATAGTACCAAGGTACTGGACCATTTACACAGACTCGTCAGCAAATGTCTGTAGCTACTCCTCCAGAATGGTAAGAGTGTGCAAGAATGTGTAGGCTGCGGACCACAATATTGGACTCATTCATCTGGTATTTCCCAGTAAATAACTGTGAGCAAATAAGTATATCTGTCAGTAGTTGATGACATAATACATCACAGTGTAAAACAGTACATATGTCTGAATATCTGTGCTAACACCAACCATGTAACACAAGCAGCACAGACAGCAGTAGTTACTGTATCCCCCTATCTGTCGCCCATTGTGACTCCATATTGTCAACCTATCTATAGATATCCTGCAGAAACAGGTTGCTAGTTGTATGTGTAGAACACCAAACCCTGGACTGGAGTACAACCCTACCTGGAATGGATTCACACACCCACTACAGAAGGTCATACTGGGCATGCTCTTACACTTAGAGAAATGAAGCCCATGTCTGACAACACAGTGGACTATACATTTCAGTAATTCGCAGATGTCCATGCACACACACCAAACTGTACACCATTCATGCTTCATATACACATTGGATAGGAATATTCACACATATCCAAGGCCAACAAACTATATGTCAAACATACGCACGCAGATGTGGGGAAGAGAGAGCCAGACAGTGACAGAAAGAATTCCATTATGAGACCTGTCTCACACACTACACATCCAATTGGCCAATATCACATGATGTGTTGATATCAATCACTATACATGTTCCTTTTGGTAGCCCTCAGCCCTATAGTGTCTGTGGTGCTTGTGATAACTGTGTAACACGATAGTACAAATCAGTATTCATGAAGCATTTGTATACTCAGTGACGTCAAATGTAAAGTTGTGTGTGAATGAGTGTGTGTGTTTTCAGAGGAATGATTTATGGCCCATTCACACACACTGAATTCCCCATTGCCCATGTTAGCACTCCTGCTGATGTCAGTCACCTTGAAATAAACCATCATACAAACTTCAGCCCTATAAGCTCCATGGCACTTGTGATAACTGTGTAATACTGTAGTGTAGGAAACTAGTTAGGTAGAAGTTTTACTCCTGGTCCTGGCACCTGTGATAATGTGTGTATGTGTGTGTGTGTGTGTGTGTGTGTGTGTGTGTGTGTGTGTGTGTGTGTGTGTGTGTGTGTGTGTGTGTGTGTTTGTGGAGATGAATGATTTTGAGGCCATTCCCACCACTACACCTGTCATTGGCCTCCTTTAGCACACTTTCTGATGTCGTCACCTTGAAATAACCCTTTGGCCAAATCTCAGCCCTATAAGCTCTGTGATGTGCGTGATGACTGCATAATTATATAGTGTAGCAAACTAGTTAGGTAGGAGCTATGTGTGTGAGAGTGTGTGTGTCTTTGTTGAAACCTGATTTTGTGTTCGTTCACACTTCCTACACTTCCCTCTCCCCTCCTTTAGCACTGCAGCTGATGTTACTCACCTTGAAAGATACCTTTGGACAGCTCTCCAACATATAAGCAATAGCTGTGTAACACTGTAGTACCAATACATAGCTAGGTAGGGATTTGAAACACAGTACTGGCAAGT